>NC_053392.1:520885637-521185637 GCF_905171765.1 Bufo bufo
AATTTGGGTTCGGGTTCGGTGTTCGCCGCTTTCTTGGCGCTTTTTGAAAGGCTGCACAGCAGCGTCATACTACTTGCCCCAAGAGGCCATCACAGCCATGCCTACTAATGGCATGGCTGTGACTGGCCAGAGCAGTATGTGACCCAGGCTCTAAATAAGCTTGGGTCACGTAGCGTTGCACGTCACTCTGCTGTTACAAGTGTAGGGAGAGGATGCTGCTGGACTTGTGATTTTAGTGAGAGCATAGGAGAGAATCTAACTCAGCGATCTACAGACAAATAGTTGTGTGTGTGCAGGGCACTATCGTTTTGCCCTGCCCTGAGCTCATTGACCAAAAATACTAACTTTTAGAATTCTGTTAGGTGGGTGGCGGCGGCCATTTTATGTATGCTCAGTGCACCAGCACTGCATCTGAGCTTTTGGGACATTGCAAATCGCCATTTTTTGGGGGGAAAACTACAACATCTGTATTAGTCAGTGTTCAATTTAAGCTAGAAATACACCCATCATTTTCTGGGGTTTGAAAAACACACTTTAAAAAAAAAAAAAAAGTATTTGCCAGATCTTCAAGTGTTAAATTCAAGTTTAATATATACAGCATTCATATTCTGTTAGCAAAAAAAGACTTTTTGTGCAATCTACAACATCTGTATTAGTCAGTGTGCAATTTAAGCTAGAAATACACCCATCAATTTCTAGGGTTTGAAAAACACACTTTTTTTTTCAAAAAACAGTATTTGCCAATATCTGCAAGTGTTAAATTCAAGTTAAATATATACAGCATTCATATTCTGTTAGCAAAAAATTAATTTTTGGGCAATCTACAACATCTGTATTAGTCAGTGTGCAATTTAAGCTAGAAATACACCCATCATTTTCTGGGGTTTGAAAAACACACATTTTTTTCCCCAGAAAACTGTATTTGCCAGATCTGCAAGTGTTAAATTCAAGTTAAATATATACAGCATTCATATTCTGTTAGCAAAAAAAAACTTTTTGTGCAATCTACAACATCTGCATTAGTCAGTGTGCAAATTAAGCTAGAAATACACCCATCATTTTCTGGGGTTTAAAAAACACACTTATTTGACAAAAAACACTTTTTTCAGGCCTTGCAGCATCAGCACGTGTGAAATTACAGGCTTATATACTGCTGTCAAATTCAGTTGTTAAACAAACAGTCGTTTGGGCTCAAAAAATTTAGTTTGCAGCCTTTGATGCAGATGTCATTGTGAGATACACCCTTAATACATTTGGGTTACATTCAGAGATTTTAAATACCGCCATTTGGTGCACCAATATTGAATTCAGGCCTACAGAGGTTCAGGCCCTGTGAGATACCACCTCTACATACAGGGGTTTGAATTAGGCATTTGAAATACAGCCATTTTAAATACTGCCTTTTTGTGCAAAGATATATTTACTTCAGGCCTACACTGATTCAGGGCATTTGTGATCCCCACTATACATACAGGGGTTTGAATTAGGCATTTTAAATACAGTCATTTGAAATACAGCCTTTTTGTGCAAAGATATATTTACTTCAGGCCTACACAGGTTCAGACCGTGTGAGATCCCCTCTATACATACAGGGGTTTGAATTAGGCATTTGAAATACAGCCATTTGAAATACAGCCTTTTTGTGCAAAGATATATTTACTTCAGGCCTACACTGGTTCAGGCCCTCTGAGATCCCCCCTATACATACAGGGGTTTGAATTTGGCATTTAAAATACAGCTATTTTAAATACCGCCCTTTTGTGCAAAGATATATTTACTTCAGGCCTTCACTGATTCAGGGCGTGTGTGATCCCCCCTATACATACAGGGTTTTGAATTAGGCATTTGAAATACAGCCATTTGAAATACAGCCATTTGGTGCAAATAAATCTTTGATTCAGGCCTACACTGATTCAGGGAGTATGTGATCCGCCCTATACATACGGGGGTTTGATTCAGCCATTTGAAATACAGCCATTTGAAATACAGCCATTTATAATACAGCCATTTTGTGCAAAGAAATCTTTAATTGAGGCCTAGTCTGGTTCAGGCCGTGTGAGATACACCCTTTACATACTGTCGTTCTTTTTTACTATTAATTAAACACACATTTAGGGCAAGATCCTAAATTCAAAAAATATGAGGAGAGAGTCAAATAAGGGACGTGGCCCAGGTCGTGGTGCTGCTGGTGGAGCTCCTGTTGCAGGGAGAGGACGTGGTCGATCTGTGCCAGCTACACGCACAAGTGAAACCCCGTCCTCAGGTGCGAGTATTCGTCAAAACCTGCAGCAGTATTTGGTCGGGCCTATTGCTTTTCTACGAATGGTAAGGCCTGAATAAGTACAGGCGATAGTAGATTGGGTTGCTGACAGTGTATCCAGTTTCTTCACATTGTCTCCCACCCAGTCTCCTTCTGAAAGACAACAGTTGGCACCTGCAGCCGATGTCCATCAGTCTTTCACCTCACCCCCTTGCAAATCAGCCAAGTCATGCAGCAGTCTCTTCTGCTTTTTGATGACTCTGTTAGCAGGGTTTCCCAGGGCCATCCACCTAGCCCTGCCCCATAAGTGGAAGAGATTGAGTGCACCGATGCCCAACCACTTATTTTTCAAGATGAGTACATGGGAGGACCATCGCAGCACGTCTCGGATGATGACGAAACACAGGTGCCAACTGCTGGGGCTTTCGAAAGCATGCAGACCGACAAGGAAGTCAGGGGTGAAGACTGGGTGTAAGATGATGTGGAGGACGATGAGGTCCTCGATCCCACATGGAATCAAGGTCATGCGAGTGACCGATGTAGTTCGGAGGAAGAGGCGGTGGTCGCACACAGCCACCAGGACAGCAGAAGAGGGAGCAGGGTGCAAAAGCGGAGCGGCCGTCCTCTAGACAGTACGCCTCCTACTGCACACCGCAGCAAGGGAACGAGCACACCAAAGCCAGCTCCAAGGAGTTCCCTGGCGTGGCAGTTCTTCAGACAATGTACTGACGACAAGACACGAGCCTGAAGCGAGGCATAAACGTTCTCAACCTGAGCACAACCTGCATGACCAGGCATTTAAGTGCAAAGCATGAGCTGCAGTGGAGTAGACACCTCAAAAACCATGAAAGTTATCTGGCTCCTTCTGCTTCCTCTTCTGCTGCAGTCGCGGCCTCTTCATTCACATCTGGAGTGACAGTGCCACCTGGCACCCCACAAACAGAGGATCTGCCAGCAACACCAACACCTAGGTCACCAAGCATCTCCACAATGTCACACGGAAGCGTTCAGCTCTCCATTTCCCAAACGCTGGAGAGGAAGAGGAAGTACCCACCTACCCACCCGCGATCCCTAGCCCTGAATGCCAGCATTTCTTAATTACTTGCCTTTGAAATGCTGTCATTCCGTCTGGTGGAGACGGATAGTTTTAAAGGCCTTATAGTGGTGGCTGTCCCACAGTACGTCGTGCCCAGCCGCCACTACTTTTCAAGGCGAGCCGTCCCTTCCCTTCACAACCAAGTAGGGGACAAAATCATGTGTGCACTGCGTAACGCCATCTGTGGCAAGGTGCACCTGACTACGGATACGTGGACCAGTAAGCATGGTCAGGGCCGTTATATCTCCATAACAGCACTTGGTAAATGCAGTGGCGGCTGGGCCCCAGGCGAATAGCAGTTTGGCGCATGTCCTTCCACCAACGAGGATTGCAGGGCGCTTCAGTTTGCCTCCTGTTGCTTCCACCTCCTACTCCGCTTCCTCATCCTCTACCAGCTCCTCATCCGGTCAGCGTAACACCTTCCCCACCAACTCCATCACAGCCAGGGGTAAACGACAGCAGGCAGTTTTAAAACTTATCTGTTTGGAGGACAAACCCCACACCGCACAGAAGCTGTGGACGGGCCTTGAACAACAGACCGATGAGTGGTTTGTGCCAGTCAGCCTCAAGCCCGGCCTGGTGGTGTGCGATAATGGGCGAAATCTCGTAGCAGCTCTGGGACTAGCCGGTTTGACGCACATCCCTTGCCTGGCTCATGTGCTGAATTTGGTGGTGCGCGCTTTCGGCGTTCTCACCTTGCTGGTGCTCGCCTATCAGCGTTGCAGTGTAACTTCGGCCTTCCCGCTCACCGCCTCATATGCGACATGCCCAGAAGGTGGAACTTCATCTTGCACATGCTGGCCAGACTGTGCGAGCAGCAGCAGGCGATAGTGGAGTTTCAGCTGCAGCACGCATGGGTGAGTCGCTCGGCGGAACAGCACCACTTCAGCACCAATGACTGGGCCTCCATGCGAGACCTGTGTTCCTTGTTGCGCTCTTTCGAGTACTCCACCAACATGGCCAGTGCCGATAACCCCGTTCTCAGCGTTATTATCCCACTTCTATGCCTCCTTGAAAAAACGCTCCTGGCGATGATGGAAGAGGATGTGGCACAGGAGGAGGAGGAGGAAGAGGGATCATTTTGTAGGGCTTCTGGCTAGTTATTCCCAAGTGGCTCCGAGCGTATGTTCCTGCACCCACAAACCCGAGGTACACAATTGTCCAGCCAAGGCACAGTTCTGGAGGATGATGAGGTGGAGGATGAGGAGGAGGAGATGGAGGAGGAGGAACCATGTTCACAGCAGGGTGGCACCCAGACCAGCTTATGGCCATCACTGGTGCGTGGATGGGGGGGATACAGAGGACACAGACGATACACCTCCCACAGAGGACAGCTTTTCGTTGCCTCTGGGCAGCCTGGCACACATGAGCGATTACATGCTGCAGTGTCTCCGCAACGACCGCTGAGTTGCCCACATTCTAACTTGTGCTGATTACTGGGTGGCCACTCTGCCATTACAAGGACAACATACCGTCCTTAATTTCGTCACTGGAGCATGATCGTAAGATGCGCGAGTACAAGCGCTCGCTGGTAGACTCGCTGCTGGTGGCATTCCCACCTGACAGCGGGGGCATAGTGGAAGCACAAGGCGAAGGCAGAGGACGAGGAAGAGGTCGCCAACGCAGCTGGGGCACTGCCAGCACCTCAGAAGGCAGGGTTAGCATGGCCGAAATGTGGAAAAGCTTTGTCAGCACGCCACAACAACCAGCACCACCAGCTGATATGGAACGTCTTAGCAGGAGGCAGCATTACACCAACATGGTGAAGCAGTATCTGTGCACACGCCTACACGTACTGAATGACAGGTCTGCCCCATTCAACTTCTGGGTCTCCAAATTGGGTACATGGCCTGAGCTTGCCCTTTACGCCTTGGAGGTGCTGGCCTGCCCTGCAGCGAGTGTATTATCTGAACGTGTGTTTAGCACGTCAGGGGGCGTCATCACAGACAAGCGCAGCCGCCTGTCCACAGCCAATGTGGACAAGCTCACATTCATTAAAATGAACCAGGCATGGATCCCTCAGGACTTGTCTGTACCTTTTCCAGAATAGACATGTATACCGATACTAACCAGCCATTGTTATACTGCAGCGCAATTGCTCATGTTTGTATTTTGGATATTTTACACTCTTTTGGAGTGTACCTTAATTTTGAAACATTTAATAAAAACCAAAAACCTGTGTTGGCTTTCTCGTCCTCCTCCACCGCTACGTCCACCGCCTCCTCAAACTCCTACTCCATATGGAACTCCACCTCATAAATCTATTTTTTTTTTTTTGTACGTGTTTTATTTTATATCATTTCACTACTTTGTCATTTATATTTTCGGGTGAAATTCACCAAATTTTTGGGTTTATAGTACTACTGCTATGCCTAGTAGGCCGGTTAAAAAAAAAATTGGCATTAACATTTTCGGGTGAAATTCACCAATTTTTGGGTGTATAGTACCATTGCTATACCTAGTAGACCGGTTAAAAAATAAATAAATTGTCATTAACATTTTCGGGTGAAATTCACCAATTTTTGGGTGTATAGTAACACGCTATACCTAGTAGGCCGGTTAAAAAATAAAAATACATTGTCATTTACATTTTAGGGTGAAATTCAAATTAAAATAAATAAAAAAATATTGTCTGTTACATTTTCTGGTGAAATTAACAAATTTTTGGGTGTATAGTACCACTGTTATACCTAGTAGGCCGGTTAATAAAAAATAATAATTTGTCAGTTACATTTTCAGATGAAATTCAGCAATTTTTTGGTGTGAAGTACCACTGCTATACCTTGTAGACCGGTAAAAAAAAAAAAAAAAAACATTTGACAGTTACATTTTAGGGTCAAATTCACAAATTTTTCGGTGTAATATACCCCTCCTCTACCTAGTTGACAGCTTAATAAATTTCAATAATTTTTATTTTACATTTCGGGTGACAATAAACAATTGTTTTCTGTCATATACCCCTGCTCTACCAAGTAGACAGGTTAATTAATTTCTGTATTTTTTCTGTTACATTCTTGGGTTGACATTATACAATTTTAGATGTGAATAAACCCCTGCTTTGCATAGGTGACAGGGAATAAAATTTCTGAAATGCTTCTTTAATTGATGCGCGCCACCTCCTTTGATTCAATGCTTAAACTTAAACAAGTTGTACCGCATTTGCACTTCAATAATTTGTCCCACATTTCCTCTATACTCTTTTGGCCAACATTTGTGCCTCAATAGCTTTTCCCACAATTCCGCTTGACTCTTTTGGCCCACATTTTGGCTTCTGTAATTTGTCCCACATTTGCGCCTCAATAGCTTTTCCCACATTTCTGCTCGATCCCAAACATTTTTTATAAATTTATCTCCCTTAAATGTGGTCTCTTTTTCTCACGCTCCCTCTCCGGCCTGGAACCCTAAGTTCCCCGCCACCCGTGATCACAATGGTAGGCGCATAAAAGAACATCGAAAGTTGATAGAGCAGATATCAAATTGAATCGTGAACATCACGGGGACGTGCGACATGGTGGGGCAGTAAGTATGCACACACGCCTACACAAACTAACTGACAGGGGTCAGCCCCTGCAACTTCTGGGTCTCCAAATTGGGCACATGGCCTGAGCTTGCCCTTTATGCCCTGGAGGTGCTGGCCTGCCCTGCAGCCAGTGTGTTGTCTGAACGTGTGTTTAGCACGACAGGAGGGTTATATTTCCCAATGTTTTGGGGTGTACCCAAATTTAAAAAAATAAAAATAAATTTTAAACCAAAAAGCAGTGTAGGCTACCTCCTCCTCTTCCACCGCCACTTCCACCTACACCGCCACATCCATCGCCTCCTCAACTTCCTACTCCATATGGACCTGGTCCTCCTAGATCAAGATTATTATTTTTTATTTTTACGTATTTTATGTTATTTTAAGTCATTTCCCTATCCACATTTGTTTGCAGAGCACTTGCCATGCTCTTAACCACATTTTGACAACATTTGCAACCCTCTAGCCCTTTCCATGACATTTTTACAGCCATTTTAGTGCTCAAAAGTTCGGGTCCCCATTGACTTCAATGGGGTTTGGGTTCGGGGTCAAGTTCGGTTCCCGAACTCTAACTTTTTTGTAAAGTTTGGCCGAACCCGTCGAACCTGAACATCCAGGTGTCCGCTCAACTCTAATCAGCAGCACTAAATACCCTCTCAGAAAAAACGCTGATGGCAGGGCAGGCCAGCACCTCCAATGCGTAGAGCGCCAGTTCGTTCCACGAGTCCAGCTTGGATACCCAGTAGTTGTAAGGCACTGAGAGATCATTGAGGTATCTGACACGGTCTGCTATGTACTCCTTCACCATCTTCCAAAATTTTTCCCACCTTGTGACAATAGGCCACACATCCGGGTGAGGGTGCTGGCAGAGTGTCATAAAACTGTCCCAGGCTTTGGAGAGTGTTGCCCTGGCTCTGTTGGAACTTCTGTGTGTTCCCCTTGTCTCCCCTCCTTGGTTGGCCAAGGAACTACGGACTCTGCTGCCAGCGTTGTCAGATGGAAATTTTTGGAGCAATTTTTCAACAAGGATCTTCTGGTATTGCACTGTTTTGCTCATCCTCTCCACCAGAGGAATGAGAGATGAGAAGTTCTCTTTGTAGCGGGGGTCGAGAAGGGTGAACAACCAGTAATCAGTGTTGTCTAAAATGCGTATAACGCACGGGTCACTGGAAGGGCAGCCTAACATGAAGTCAGCCATGTGTGCCAGAGTACCAACAGGCAAGACTTTGCTGTCATCATCAGAAGGATCACTCTCAATCTCCTCATCCTCTTCCTTCTCTTCTGCCCACCCATGCAGAACAGATGGAATGAAACGTCCATGGGTACTATCCTTTGTAGCGGAGACAACCATCTCCTGCTCCTCCTCCTCCTCTTTATTGTCCAATTCTCGCTGAGAAGACGAACTGAGGGTGGTCTGGCTATCACCCTGTGTAATGTCTTCCCCCATTTCCACCTCTTCCACATGCAAAGCATCGTCCTTAATTGTGAGCAGCGAGCATTTGAGTAGACACAGAAGTGGGATGGTTACTCTGATAATAGCGTTATCGCCGCTCACCATCTGTGTTGATTCCTCAAAGTTTCTTAAAACCTCACAGAGGTCAGACATCCATGCCCACTCTTCGCTTGTGAATAGCGGAAGCTGACTGGAAAGGTGACGACCATGTTGCAGCTGGTATTCCACTACTGTCCTCTACTGTTCACAAAGCCTGGCCAACATGTGGAACGTAGAGTTCCAGCGCATGCTCACGTCGCACAACAGCCGGTGAGCTGGCAATTTCAAGTGCTTCTGCAGCATTGACAGACCGGCTGAAACTGTCGATGACTTTCGGAAATGGGCACACACGCGGTGCACCTTCATCAGTAGCTCAGGCAAATTGGGGTAGGTTTTGAGAAACCGCTGAACCACTAAGTTTAAGACATGAGCTAGGCATGGAATATGTATGAGCTTCCCGATCTCCAAGTTACGGCCATTATCAGACAGAACCATGCCTGGTTCTAGGTTGAGTGGAAAAAGCCACAGCTCAGTCTGGTCTCTTATCCCCTGCCACAGCTCTGCGGCGGTGTGCTGTTTGTCCCCTAAGCATATCAGCTTCAGCACGGCCTGTTGCCGCTTCCCCACTACAGTGCTACTCTGCTTCCAGCTACTGACTGATGACTGACTGGTGCTGCATGCAGATAATTCGGAAGTGGAGGAGGAGGTGGAGGAGGAGAAGTGGAGGTTTGAGCCACTAACATGGGTGGTGGTGGAAACCCTGATTGAATTAGGGCCCGCAATCCTTGGTGTCTGTGGCACATGTGCCATCCCAGGGTATGACTCACTCCCGACCTCCACAATATTCACCCAGTGTGCCATCAGGGAAATATAGCGTCCCTGGCCGAATGCACTTATCCATGTGTCCGTGGTTAAATGGACCTTCCCAGTAACTGTTTTGATCAAGGCACGTGTGATGTTACAGGACACATGTTGGTGTTAGGCGGGCACTGCACACCTTGAAAAATAGTGGCGACTGGGGACTGTGTAACGCGGGACAGCAGCCGACATCAAGCTGCGTAATGCTTCAGTGTCCACAAGCCTAAATGGCAACATTTCCATAGCCAGTAATTTGGAAAGCTACGCATTTAGTGCTATGGCCTGTGGGTGAGTGGCTGAGTATTTTTGCTTGCGTTCAAAAGCCTGGGGTAAGGACATTTGGTTGCTGGGACACGGAAGTGGATGTGGTCTGATGGTGCTTGTGAAGGTCCAGGTGCAGGGTGGGAGGCATCTGGGCCTGCACAGTCGACAGGGGATTGGCCAGCACTTAGCACAGGGGAAGAGGAGGCAGTGGTGTGACCCGCAGACACAGATTGTGGACTCAGGCGTTCATCCAACTTATTACAGTGCTTGGATGCCATGTGGCAAATAATTTTGGTGAGGTTGCTAGTATTCACGCCCGGCTCATTTTGGTATTGCACAGGTTGCAAACTACTATTTTTTTGTCGTCCGCACTTTCCTCAAAAAAGCGCCAGACTGCGGAACACCTACCCCTTGGCAAGGGATATTTTCGCAAGGGGGCGCTCTGTGAAACTGTTGCAGCCCTGTTTGCTGTGACACGCCTTCTCCCTTTTGACACTTCACTGCCTCTTCCAGCCTGTTGCGGTGCAGCAGATCCCTTCCCCTCTGTACTGCTGTCCTCGCTCGGGTTTCCATCTTCCCAGGTTTGGTCAGTGACTTCATCGTCCACCACCTCCTCTTCCACTTCCTTACTCTGCTCATCCTCCTGACTTGTTGACCTAACCACTACCTCAGTGATTGACAACAGTGTCTCATCCTCTTCATCAACCTCTTGAGACAGTAATTGCCGTTGAGTTATTGGCAACTGTGTCTCATCATCATCCGCCTCATTAAACAGTAATTGCTGTTCCCCACCATCATCTACTTGTGATTGTGGATTCTCAAGAGTTTGGGAATCAGGGCACAAGATCTGTCCCTCTTCAAGCGTGCTTAGCCAGAGGGCCAAATCAAGGCATGGCGCTGAAAAGAGCTCCTCGGAATATCAAAGCGTGGGATCACTTGTTTGCCCAGACTCTCCATGATGGGAGGAAGGAGGATCATGGTGAGGATTGGGTTGAGCAGACTCTTGGCTTCTGAGACTGGACTTGGTGGAAGACAGGGTGGTGCATTATCTGCTGCAATCCAACCAACCACCTGGTCACACTGGTCTGACTACAAGAGTGGTGTCCTGTGCCACCCTGCAAACTGGGACATGAAGCTAGGTATCATGAATGATTGTTTTTCTTGTGCTCTGGTAGCAGGCACAGTTTCACCACTCCCAGGCCCTTGGCCTCTGCATGCACCATCAGCATCACGGCCACTGACACGTCCCTTACTGCTCGCCTTCTTCATATTAAATGTTATATATAATTGAAAGTCTGTCACACGTACAGTAGCGTAGGATTTGGAAGTGTATGCGCAAACAAATTAAAATATATATTTTGGATGTGGAAACGTCACACAGGAGATATCCCGCAGGTAATGTCAATGCTGTCACCAGCAGCTAATGAAAAATTACAGGGAATGTCACAGGTATTTGGGATGAGGAAACGTTATACAGGAGAGGTACCACCGGTAATGTCACTGTCCGCAGCGTCTACGGAAAAAGTACACTGTATGTCACAGATACATTTTTGAAGCACACATGTTACACTGCAGATGTGGCCCTGGTAATGTCACTGTCAGAAGCGGACACCATCTATTGACAAAGTACACTGTATGTCATATTTTTTGGATGCGCACACTTTACACAGGAGATATGGCGCAGCTAATGTCACTGTCCGCAGCGAACACCGTCTACGGAAAAACGGACTTCAGATATTTTTTGGAGTAGACCTAACTATCAAGCTTTCGAACCAGGTGAGAGGTCTAAGAAGGACTTGTTTTGGGATGTATTTGGATATAAATGTTCGGAGAAAGGATAACAAAGATATATGGGGTTTCAAAACTGGGATCATAGATACAAGAGATTCTCCATCCAATATTGATCCATTCTCATCAAAGAAGGAAAGTACTGGAGTTTACATTTGGCGTATACATGTTGGGAGAGTTTGTCTCAGTGCTAGTGGGGCAGAGCTTATTATATCTCTCAACTGAATCAGCGGAGATGGTAGAGGGATCCCCAATGAGGACGATTGAAACCAGTTCCAAGTATCTATAGTGGCCCTGACCAGATGGTTGGTTTTGGCTACAGGGACTTTAAGATCCGTTGGTCCTAACAATAGTCTCCTGAAAGATGTCAAGAAACTATTAGCTTCCATGTCTACCCAAGACCTATGTGGGGGTTGTCTAAACCAATCGATTATCCTAGACATAATGATGTTTCTGCCCTATAGCAACGGGTTAGGCAGGCCTATACCTCCCGAGGATCTAGGTCTCTGTAGGAGAGAGGTAGATAGGCGAGACTTTTTACCTTCCCAAACGAAGGAGTGAATACTTTTAGTTAGGGAATTGTAGAAAGACTTTGGTACCGGGATTGGAAGGACTTGCTGAAGATAATTTAATCTAGGGGTTACTAAAGATGTTACTAGATTTTTGCGTCCAAACCAAGACAGTGTTGGGAAATGTAGTGAGGAGAGTTGCTCCTGTATAGATTTCAGAAGGGGGAGGTAATTGAGTTGGAATAATCTGTGGGGGTCGGGCCCTATCTTCACTCCAAGGTTTGGTAGGAACCATGTACATTGGAGAAAAAGGTGTAGTCGCTGTTGGAGGGATTCAACATTCTCCATGCGTCCACCAGATGGGTATTTTGAAGGTTTCTGCAAATGGCTTTGAGAGCTTTCTGAGATAGGGCAGATTTTTGGGAGGATGAATCTAATTGAGGTTCTAATGTAATATTAAAATCATCTCCCAATACGACTACACCTCACTGAAGGATTCTATAATTGGAAAAAGGGATTTAAACCAAGTAATCTGATTCACATTAGGGGCATAAATATTGATGAACGTATACGTTTGATTAGCTATTTTGCCTTTCACTAGGATATATCTACCTTTACTGTCTTGGATATGGTGACAGTATTGAAAAGGTAAATCTCTTCTGAACCCCACGCTTACACCCCTGGAGGCTTATGAGTCTGATCCACAATGGAACCAGGTAGGAAACCGAGAATAAGAAAGGTTCGGGACCGGGTAATGGTTGAATCTAAAATGAGTCTCTTGCATAAGGAGGACAGAACAGTCCATTTTCTTCAAATGTGAGAGGATCTGGCATCTCTTAGATGGTGAGTTAAATCCCTTCACATTGTAAGAAACTATTTTGAGAATAGCCATGTTTAGATGGTTGTACAGAAGGGTGATGCTTCTTCTCTATATGATATGTCAAAGGTGCGGTTTAAGAATATGTAGCCTCCCTGGGTGAAGCGAAGGGGGTTCACAAGAGTTCCACTGTGTCATTTCTGGAGGAACATACTGTATGTTAGGAAGCACAAACTGCAACAAAAAACAGTATCAGAACAAAATAACCATAAACAGGTTATAAAACATAAGGCTAAGCTAAGCATAGATAGCCTTTTGAGTGAAACTTGTACCATTGAGAGAGAAGTGACAGGGGTAGGTAGGTAGGTAAAGAAGGGGGAAAAAAAAGAACAGTAGTGTGTCACAGCACCCTACGGTAGAAGTAAGGATCAGGTCAAAGACTCAGAGAGTCCAGGCAGATGGAGAAAAGAAAGAGGGGATCGATAATTATAAAAGATTGAGCCCATTATAGGTATAATATACGGGGGAGAGCATTTGGACTAGAGAAACTGCCTCCATTGCGTAAGGTTTAGTTAGATCAGTCCCCTATTGGGAGTCTTCTAGGAGTAGTATTCCTTTTGTCCCTTTTGTCCCTAGGAGATTTCAGAGTGTGTTATCTTTCTCAGGGATCTTGTATTGGCAATTCAGGCAGGTTTGCTAGTTCCTGGACGGGGTCCCAATTAGAGATGACCAGTGAATCGATCTGTAGCAGATTATAAACCGCACTCAAGTCACTGAATGAGGCTATTTGGATTCTGCAACCTTCGTGAGCAAAAGATAGGCCTAAAGGGAAAGACCACCGATATAGAATCTTGCGTGATCTTAGCAAGTCGGTTAGGGGTTTGAGTGCCTTTCTTTTTTTCAGTGTGGATTGTGCTAGGTCTTGAAAAACATAGATTTTGTGGCCATCCCACACAATGTTATTGGTGTCTCTTGCTCTAGATAGAATCGCCTCTTTCACTGGAAAGCTGAGAAATTTACAAATAACATCTCTTGGTGGTTCGGATAGAGGTGGCTTTGGGCGAAGGGCTCTAATGTGCTCTCTCTAGTATGATTTTGTGGGCAGAGTCTTGCAGACATATTTGTGCAATCGTATTAGGGAAGTCGCCAGCGCCAACCGTTTCTGGGATTCAACGGAATTGCAGGTTATTGCATTTCCCACGATTTTCCTTATCTTCGATCGCATTATATATGTTGTTTAGGTTGGATTGATAAGCTTGCAAACGCTGTGTTACTGCAGCCTGATGCTGGAGGATTATTGCTTGAGAGTCTTCTACTCTCGTTCCTATCTGGCAGACATCTTGCTTTATGGCCGCTAAGTCAGCGCTCAGTGGTTTCAGCGCTGAGGATAGGGAGGTTGACAGAATTTCTTTTAGAGATGAGTGAGATATCGGGAGGTTATCCGATTCAATCTCACCTCCGCTTGCAGCGCCTGCTTCCTCTTGCTGTCTCTGGCTCGCCGCTCGTGGAGTCATCGGCGCCATCTTGGAGACATACAGTGGGGGAAATAATTATTTGACCCCTCACTGATTTTGTAAGTTTGTCCAATGACAAAGAAATGAAAAGTCTCAGAACAGTATCATTTCAATGGTAGGTTTATTGTAACAGTGGCAGATAGCACATCAAAAGGAAAATCGAAAAAATAACTTTAAATAAAAGATAGCAACTGATTTGCATTTCATTGAGTGAAATAAGTATTTGAACCCTCTAACAAAAAAAGACTTAATACTTGGTGGAAAAACCCTTGTTTGCAAGCACAGAGGTCAAACGTTTCTTGTAATTGATGACCAAGTTTGCGCACATTTTAGGAGGAATGTTGGTCCACTCCTCTTTGCAGATCATCTCTAAATCCCTAAGGTTTCGAGGCTGTCTCTGTGCAACTCTGAGCTTGAGCTCCCTCCATAGGTTTTCGATTGGATTAAGGTCCGGAGACTGACTAGGCCACTTCATGACCTTAATGTGCTTCTTCTTGAGCCACTCCTTTGTTGCCTTTGCTGTATGTTTTGGGTCATTGTCGTGCTGGAACACCCATCCACGACCCATTTTCAGTTTCCTGGCAGAGGGAAGGAGGTTGTCGCTCAGGATTTCACGATACATGGCTCCGTCCATTTTCCCGTTTATGCGAATAAGTTGTCCTGTGCCCTTAGCAGAAAAACACCCCCAAAGCAAAATGTTTCCACCCCCATGCTTGACGGTGGGGACGGTGTTTTGGGGGTCATAGGCAGCATTTTTCTTCCTCCAAACACAGCGAGTTGAGTTAATGCCAAAGAGCTCTATTTTGGTCTCATCAGACCACAGCACCTTCTCCCAGTCACTCTCTGAATCATTCAGGTGTTCATTGGCAAACTTCAGACGGGCCTGCACATGTGCCTTCCTGAGCAGGGGGACCTTGCGAGCCCTGCAGGATTTTAATCCATTGCGGTGTAATGTGTTTCCAATGGTTTTCTTGGTGACTGTGGTCCCTGCTAATTTGAGGTCATTAACTAACTCCTCCCGTGTAGTTCTAGGATGCTTTTTCACCTTTCTCAGAACCATTGACACCCCACGAGGTGAGATCTTGCGTGGAGCCCCAGAGCGAGGTCGATTGATGGTCATTTTGTGCTCCTTCCATTTTCGAACAATCGCACCAACAGTTGTCACCTTCTCTCCCAGCTTCTTGCTAATGGTTTTGTAGCCCATTCCAGCCTTGTGCAGGTCTACAATTTTGTCTCTGACATCCTTGGACAGCTCTTTGGTCTTTCCCATGTTGGAGAGTTTGGAGTCTGCTTGATTGATTGATTCTGTGGACAGGTGTCTTTTATACAGGTGACTAGTTAAGACAGGTGTCCTTAATGAGGGTGACTAATTGAGTAGAAGTGTCTAACCACTCTGTGGGAGCCAGAACTCTTAATGGTTGGTAGGGGTTCAAATACTTATTTCACTCAATGAAATGCAAATCAGTTGCTATCTTTTATTTAAAGTTTTTTTTTCGATTTTCCTTTTGATGTGCTATCTGCCACTGTTACAATAAACCTACCATTGAAACGATACTGTTCTGAGACTTTTCATTTCTTTGTCATTGGACAAACTTACAAAATCAGTGAGGGGTCAAATAATTATTTCCCCCACTGTATGTGACAGCGGCTTTCTTTATAAATTTTTTCATATCTCCGCTATTTACCCCCGACTTCGGGTGGCTGGAATGTTCCCCTGTCTTGGGATTACCGATCTTGACCATAGTTGATCTTTATCGTGGTGATGCCAGGCTAGAAGGATGCTGTAGTGCACGGAGCAGTAACTTCAGGCGGCCATCTCCGTCCGGCGCTAATTCCGCCCCCCGACTTCAGATATTTTTTGGATGCACACACTTTACACTGGAGATGTGGCGCAGCTAATGTCACTGTCCGCGGCGGACACCGTCTACGGAAAAAGTACACTGGATGTCACAGATATTTTTTGGATGTGCACACTTTATACAGGAGATGTGGAGCAAATAATGTCACTATCCGTAGCAGACGCCGTCTATGGAAAAAGTACACTGGATGTCAGATATTTTTTGGATGCGCACACTTTACACAGGAGATGTGGAGCAGCTAATGTCACTGTCCTCAGCGGACACCATCTATGGAAAAAGGACACTATAGGTCACAGATATTTTTTGGATGCACACACTTTACACAGGAGATATGGAGCAGCTAATGTCACTGTCCACAGTGGACACCTTCTACAGAAAAAGTACACTGGATGTCATACATATTTTTTGGATGCGCACACTTTACACTGGAGATGTGCGCAGCTAATGTCACTGTCCTAAGCAGACACCGTCTACGGAAAAAGGACACTATATGTCACAGGTAAATTTTTTCAGTGCACACGTTACACTGCAGATGTGGCCCTGGTAATGTCACTGTCAGAAGCGGACACTATCTATTGAAAATTTATACTGTATGTCACAGATATTTTTTGGATGCGCACACTTTACACAGGAGATGTGGCGCAGCTAATGTCACTGTCCGCAGCGGACACCGTCTACGGAAAAAGTACACTGGATGTCAGATATTTTTCGGATGCGCACACTTTAGACTGGAGATGTGGCGCAGCTTATGTCACTGTCCACAGCAGACACCGTCTACAGAAAAAGTACGCTGGATGTCACAGATATTTTTTGGGATGTGCACACTTCACACTGTAGATGTGGCTCAGCTAATATCACTGTCCGCAGTGGACACCATCTACGGAAAAAGTACACTGGATGTCACAATTTTTTTTGGATAAGCACACTTTACACTGGAGATGTGGCGCAGCTAATGTCACTGTCTACGCTATTTAGCACAGAATGTGCTAAAAATAGATATAGATTGCTGCTGCCACACACAATAGTCCTTAACCGCCTCACGTCTGCCCATAGGATATAAACGTCCTATGGGTGGACGTCTATTTCTGACAGCACGTTTTAAAACGTCCTGTCAGAAATAGCAGCTGCACGCTAATCGTGCAGCTGCTGATCGGGTTGCCCGCTGTCAGTGACAGCAGGGCAACCCTATAACAAGGCGGGGACAGTGCCCAGGTGTCCCTGCCTTCACGATCGCTGCAGACACAGCGCTCACCGAGCGCTGTGTCTGCAGAGCAGGAAGCGCTGTGCGCTTCCTGTTCCGGCCCGGCGGTCATGTGACCGCCGGGACCGGAGTGTGCAGGAGCTGTGTGAGGTCTCTCAGAGACCTCGATCAGCCCTGCTGTGAGGCTGTACAGCGCTGGATTGCTGCTGTACAGCCTCTATAGGGGTGCATTTGTCCTGTAACTGGGGCTACTATGTCAGCCCCAGTTACAGGAGAAATCAACAGTGTAAAAAAAAAAAAAAAGTGAAGTAAATGTCCCCCAGAGGTCTTGTATGACCTTATGGGGGACGAAAAGTGTAAAATAAAATAAAAAGGGTTGAAAAAATAAAATAAAAAAAAGTTTCACATGTAAAAAAAAAAAAAATCCCAAGTAAGGAATAAAAAAAAAAATTAAAAATAGAAAAAATAAAATAAAATAGACATATTTTGTATTGCCGCGTCCGTAAAAACCAGCTCTATAAAAATATCACATGACCTAACCCCTCGGGTGAACACCGTAAAAAAAAAAAAAAAAAAAAACGGTGTCAAAACAAGCAATTTTTGTCACCTTGCATCACAAAAGGTGCAACACCAAGTGATCAAAAATGCGTATGTCCCACAAAATGGTACCAATAAAACCGTCACCTCATCCCGCAAAAAATGAGCCCCTACATAAGAAAATCTCTCAAAAAATAAAAAAACTATAGCTCTTAGAACATGGAGACACTAAAACATCATTTTTTTGGTTTCAAAAATGCTATTATTGTGTTAAAGTGAAACAAATAAAAAAAAGTATACATATTAGGTATTGCCGCGTCCGTAAAAACCAGCTCTATAAAAATATCACATGACCTAACCCCTCGGGTGAACACCGTAAAAAAAAAAAAAAAAAAAAAACGGTGTCAAAACAAGCAATTTTTGTCACCTTGCATCACAAAAGGTGCAACACCAAGTGATCAAAAATGCGTATGTCCCACAAAATGGTACCAATAAAACCGTCACCTCATCCCGCAAAAAATGAGCCCCTACATAAGAAAATCTCTCAAAAAATAAAAAAACTATAGCTCTCAGAACATGGACACATTAAAACATAATTTTTTGGTTTCAAAAATGCTATTATTATGTAAAACTTTAATAAATGAGAAAAAGTATACATATTAGGTATCGCCACGCCCGTAACAATCTGCTCTATAAAAATGTCACTTGAATGAACCCCTCAGGTGAACGCTGTAAAAATAAATAAATAGAAACTGTGCTAAAACAACCAATTTTTTGGTCACCTTGCCCCATAAAGTGTTATAATGAATGATCAAAAATCATATGTACCCAAAAATAGTACTAATAAAACTGGCACCTTATCCCCTAGTTTCCAAAATGGGGTCACTTCTTGGGAGTTTCTACTGTAAGGGTGCATCAGGGGGCTTCAAATGGGACATGGCATCTAAAAACCATGTGGAGTTCCTTTTCTTCTGCGCCCTGCCGTGTGCCCATACAGCAGTTTATGACCACATGTGGGGTGTTTCTGTAAACCGCAGAATCTGGGTAATAAATATTGAGTTTTGTTTTGCTGTTAACCATCGATGTGTTAAAGAAAAAAATTGATTAAAATGGAAAATCTGCCAAAAAAGTGAAATTTAAAAATTTGATCTCCATTTTCCTTTAATTCTTGTGGAACGCCTAAAGGGTTAACAAAGTTTGTAAAATCGGTTTTGAATACCTTGAGGGGTGTAGTTTCTACAATGGGGTCATTTATGGGGGTATCCACTATGTAGGCCCCACAAAGTGACTTCAGACCTGAACTGGTCCTTATAAAGTGGGTTTTGGCAATTTTCTTAAAAATTTGAAGAATTGCTTCTAAACTTCTAAGCCTTCTAACGTCCTAAAAAAATAAAATGACATTTCCAAAATGATGCCAACATAAAGTAGACATATGGGGAATGTTAAATAATAAATATTTTATGAGGTATCACTTTCTGTTTTAAAAGCAGAGAAATTGAAATTTAGAAAATTGCGAATTTTTCTAATTTTTGGGTAAATTTGGGATTTTTTCATAAATAAAGGTGAAATATTTTGACTCAAATTTATGACTATCATGAAGTACAATGTGTCACGAGAAAACAATCTCTGAATGACTTGGATAAATAAAGGCGTTCCAAAGTTATTACCACATAAAGTGAGATATGTCAGTTTTGCAAAATTTGGCCTGGTCAGGAAGGGGGCAAAGGGCCCAGATGGGAAGTGGTTAAAAGGATTTTTGGGTCTCTGAAAAGTTTTGGTGGTAAAAATATTCTTAAATCACTCCCTACTCTGTCTGTCCCTTCCTCAGCACAGCTCTCACTGACTAAGGCCTCATGCACACGACCGTTGTTGTGGTCCGCATCTGAGCTGCATTTTTTGCTGCTCGGATGCGGACCCATTCACTTCAATGGGGCCGCAAAAGATGCTAACAGCACTCCATGTGCTGTCCGCATCCGTTGCTCCGTTCCGTGGCCAAGCAAAAAAAATATAGCATGTCCTATTCTTGTCCGTTTTGCGGACAAGAATAGGCATTTCTACAATGGGCCGCCTGCTCCGTTCCGAAAATTGTGGAAAGCTCACGGGCGGCTTCAGTTTTTTGCGTACCGCAAAAAACTGAAGAGTCGTGTGCATGAGCCCTAAGAATGAGCCGAACATGCGTCATCGGGTGCTATATAGCACCCAATGAAGCGTTCCAGCCAGCCAATCACTGTAATGACAGCAGCAAACATGGCTACGGCATTACAGTGAGGGCAGTACTTACCCGCACGTTTATTGGCTGCGTAGCGGAGACTCGAGTATTGCGCTCGAGCACATGGCGGTATTCGGCCGAATACCGCTATGTGCCGAGCATTGAGATGCTCGAGCCGAACTGGTGTTCGGGCGAGCATGCTCAATAATCACTAGTCCATTTATTGCATCCGAGGTAGGGGTAGGAGCAGTCTTGTCGCAAGGTCCTTCATCTGGTAAATGGCGCCCATATGCATTCTTCTCTCAGAAACTCGGCTGCTGAAAGAATTTATGACGTATTCAATAGAGAATTGCTGGCCATTAGGTTGGCTTTTGAGCAATGGCGTCATTGGTTGGAAGGAGCGATGCATCCTATTACGGTAATTACCGATCACAAAAATCTGGCTTACCTGGAGTCGGCTAAACTTCTGGGGGGGGTGATTCGGATGATCCTGGTCCCATCTTGTCTGAAGGGGTAGTAATATCTGCCCTTTATCCCAACCTTGAGGCAGAGGTGTTGGAGGCCCAGGGAGATGCACCGGATTCTTGTCCTCCCGAAAATTAGTTTGTTCCTTCGGAATTACGACACAAGGTATTCGAAGAACATCACTGTACTGTTTTTACAGGACACCCTGGGAGCAGATCCATCTCTCGTAGATTCTGGTCGCCAGGGTTGCTTAAATGTGTGGAGGGCTATGTGTCAGCCTGTAGTGCTTGTGCACATGCTAAGGTGACACATACTCGGCTTTCAGGATCTCTACTTCCGTTGCCTATCCCATTCAGACCTTGGACTCATTTGTCCATGGACTTTATCACAGATTTGCAGAATTCCTCAGGAAAAACTGTGATTCTGGTGGTTGTTGATCGCTTCAGGAAAATGTCACACTTTATAGCATTGCCAGGGCTACCTAATGCTAAAACTCTCTCACAAGTGTTTGTTGACAACATCGTGAAGCTACATGGTATTGATGTGGTGTCTGATAGGGGGACTCAGTTTGTTTCCAGATTCTGGAAGGCATTCTTCACTCGCCTGGGGGTACAATTGTCCTTCTCTTCAGCCTTTCACCCTCAGTCCAACGGACAGAGAATCAGCAAGTGTGGTCTTCTTTTTTGTCTTTGGCCGAGTTCGCCATAAATAACCGTAGTCAGGAGTCCACTAATAAGTCACCATTTTTTGGGGCATATGGGTTCCATCCGCAGTTTGGCACATTTTCTGATACTGAAACTTCTGGTATAACTGAAGAGGAAATATTTTCCTCTTATTTGTCATCTTTTTGGCGGAAAATTCAAAATAATCTAAAAAAAATGGGCAAGAAGTATAAACATATGGCTGACAAAAGACGAATAAGTCGTCCGGACCTGAGAGTGGGTGATTCTGTGTGGCTGTCCACAAGAAACATTAAGTTAAAAGTACCCTCTTGGAGGTTGGCCCCAAGATTTATTGGTCTATATAAGATCTTTGCTATTATTAACCCAGTAGCCTTTTGTCTTGAACTTCCGCAGGCTTTAAAGATTCATAATGTTTTCCACAAATCATTGCTGAAGAGATATGTCGAACCTGCTGAACCGTCCTCCCTGCCACCCCCTCCTGTCATGGTGGACAGTAATCTTGAATCTTAGATAGTCAGGATAGTGGACTCCCGAATTCTTCATAGACCCCTCCAGTATTTCATTCACTGGAAGGGTGCCGGTCCAGAGGAGAGAATGTGGGTTCCAGCAGCCGACGTTAATGCCAGTCGCCTTGTGAGAGCCTTTCACAGGGCTAATCTAGATAAGGTCGGTCCTGGGTGTCCGGAGGTCACCCGTAGAAGGGGGGGTACTGTCATGGTACCTTCTGTGACGGGGGTTAGAAGATCTGAGAGACTGACTGCACGTGAGGTAAACTGACAGTCTCTTCATTCTCAGTGTTGTTGCTTGACCTCTTGTCAGGTGCAGCTTGTGCTCATTACTGCTTCCCTATTTAGTTTGGTCTCACACTTCATACCATGCAGTTGATATTCTCTGCTTGGTTTTGGAAGAGTTGAAGTGTGGACCTTACCTATGTTCCTGCTCATCCATTTTCTTTAAGATAAGTTGTACTGCTCTTTCTATTTGGTTGTTCCCTGGTGCTTGTTGTTACTAGGCCTCAGGGAGACGCTGGTTCGTTCACCTGGGAATGAACCAGTAGTCTCATTCCCTGTCACTACCTCTAGGGCATCTCTGGGCTCCTAGGGTTTAGGTTCTGTCGTATGCATTTTCCCACCTTCAGGGTCTATACATACTGACAGGAGTCAGGGTCAGTTCTAGGGGATTCCTAGGAGGTGACCTTTCCCCTCTTCCTAGCCTTTAGGTCTAGAGTTATTTGTCTTCTCCCTTCTGTTGTTTTTCTGGTTTCGATCCCCTCCCCATTACTCGTGACAATAAGTGAGTGGTACTGTACATAGCTAAACTCAAAGGTCCTCCATTAAACTCTGTATAAGAGTGAACGTTTTTTAAATGTATAAGGTCAATGGAAGGTTTCTACTAAGTTCTTTTACATTGGTGACTAATTTTACTCCGATAATACAAAAAATAAATAAACATTTAGAGAATTTAGACAAAGCCAGGGCACTAATGGCTTACAGAGTCAAATTCCTACCAAGTCATGGCCAATATAGTGATGTTTTCACACATAACCTTATTGCAGTAAGTGCAGAGGGAGCTGGATAAATTCCTATACAAAGAAAACACTGACAACTTTTTTCTCTGCGATCTTCTATGCAGCAGGATTTTCTAACTCCTAAGACTCTTTCATCAATATGTAGCATACAGCTAATTTGATAGCTTACATCTGTGGAATGCAGCTGAGTAGTAACTTACAGAGACACAAGATACCAGGAATATTGGGAGTCATTTATTAAAGACTGGTGGTTTATGCCGGTTTTTGATACCCTCAGCTCTGCCAAAGGATGCACTTTTTGTCAAAATTTAGGCAAATCCTTTGCCAGTCTATCTGCCTAAAAATTTTTTTATTCTAAACCCTTACTGAAGTTGATTTCATTTGTCATTTACACCTAGAAATGGGTGCAAATGATGGTGAATTCACCAAGGCCAGTAGCCTCGTCTGCACCACACCCCCACTATGTCCCACCGCTCCCCAGTGGCTAGGGCAGCATAAAAATATTGCATTCGCCTAAATTTTGGTACACTGATGATCTGGCATAATGTTCTTTGATAAATGAACCCAATTTTTTGCCACCCTCATTTGTAAGTGTGGTAGTATCCATATTTTAAACTTACTTTGCTTTTTTTTTTACATTTATTTTTATATTTTATTTATTTATTTTTTGCCACTGTTAGTCTTGGACTTGGACAATTTAGATCATATGACCCTCCATATAAGTTTCCAAATCCCACTGCATCTGTTGTGTGGACCAAAGGTAAGTTTCTTTATTTATTCCTATGATAGCCTCAATGCAAATAGTACAGGATTAAAAACCATGGCTGTGTACTGTCACTTTGTCTACTACTTTCCTATATTTCCGTACTACGTATGCTGCCATTTGGTGTCTTCATACACCATTGTATTATGGAATAATTTGACATGAATTCCACAAGGCAGTGGTGTACCTGCAATAGAGGCAGACCACGCAACTACTATGGGGCCCAGGGGGAGGGGTGCCCCCCAGTACAGAACTTGCTCTTCTCTTCCCTGTGTGAAAACACTGCATTTTCACACAGCTGCAAAAATATTATTACAGCTTCCATGGTGGTTGAATTAATTCCTATTCACTGAGCTCCCCCTAGTGGTGGCTGCAGGCATCCATAAAGCTTTGATATACGGTAGAAGAGAAGCAGGAAATTTATCTGTATATTTTTGCCAGTTTTCTGGGTAAATACATTAAGAAATATGGTGTTCAGAAGCACCTGCTCCACTTTTTCGAACATAAAAATCAGATAAAGTGGGTGAGGCCAAGGATATATATATATATATATATATATATATATATATATATATAAAACTTTTTTTAACTACTGTTTGTATTTAATTAATAATTCATCAGTAATCTGGGGTGTTGCTCATCGCCTGGCAGTGATTGACACTCATACACTCGGAAACTAGGCGCATGGGGCCCATAGTAAGTTTTGCTATGGGGCCCTATGAGATCTGTGTACACCCCTGCCACAAGGGTAGAGGATGGTTCCATAGACTACTATATGTGCCAAATTATAGCTGCCTATAACTATGGAGATTTGACCAAATTAATAGAGAAAACACAAAAGTAAAATCAGCACAACTACTGAGCAAAGATTGAATGCTTGAAAACAAAAAGCTTTTTCAGGAATAATTATTTTCCACATATGCTTACCTTCATATACATTAACTTTTTAATTAAGAAAAGGAGCAGGAAAGAAAAGAATGAACATACATTTTTCCTCTTCACTTGTCATGTTTATGTTCATGAATGCACATCAAAAGATTCTTGTTTACATAAGCAACAAAAGTAAATTATATCTCTATTTACCGAGAAGTTTCCATGAAGACAATTTATTATTCCTTGAATAGTAATAAAAGTTCTCAGCCTACAGATGCCTTTGTCTCAGGAGAAAACATTATAATCTTAGGTGCATTTATTCAAAATCTGCGTAAAGTAGAAAAAGATGATTTGTCAGCAGATTTCCTTTTAGAAACAAGGGTCATATTTTATAGGCACTTAAACCATGCAATCACAAACTGTCCATGTCTTGTCCAAAGACTACAGACATCAGCATCCTTATTTCCATACAAATCTAGGTCAAGGCAATAGCTGTATGTAAAAAGCTGGAATATCATCGACAAAGCAAGAAACAGCCAGAGAAATATCATGGCACCTAAAATGCAAATCTTTTCAAATCATACATCATAAATCAAACTGACATTTAGGAACTAGCAATCACATAGCAAATAAGAGATTATGATTGGCCATAACCTATTTGGTAAATTCATTATTTCATAAAATGTTTTAATTCTTATAGAGTTACATCTTATTCTTAAACATTTAGTAAATTATGTATTTAAACATAATTAGAATTAATAAAATTAGAGATGAGACAACCAGTTAAGATTCGTTTTGGTTCTGGTTCGCCAAATTATTGAAAAAAGTTTGGTTCTGGACCCAAAAGGTTTGGGATGAACCAAAGTTGTTCTAATTGCCCTGAAAGTTAGTATATAACCTCCTCTATACTCCTCGAATTTTTAGGAAGACTTGTCATCTGTTTTCGCTCATTTTTTAAATATTCTTTTCCTTCCTCCTCTAAAAGCTGTGCAAAGCAATGACAGCAATATGCAGGGATCCGCTCTGGTAGGCAGTGGTAGCAAGTGCAGTATAGAGGCAACACAGACCGGTCTTGGTGTAAAACACGATGCTTTGTTTATTCACACAGTGCATACAAGTGAAAGACGGTGTAGTTCATAGGGAGGGTGGTCACACACAACAGCAAAATAAAAGTTCAAACATAGCAAGTCCCTGCTGCAGGCTACTTGAGGCCTGTTTCTGTCACATAAAGCAAAGTCTATTTAAAGCCAGGAGTAATGTCACCTTTTTCTCCTTGGTGAAGTAAGTCCCTGGGTCCGGCTTCTAGCCACGGAACACGGATCACTCCTGACTTCAGCTGCGGGTTCCCGCACGCTCCTTTACAGGCCTCAGCACGCAGCCCAGCTCACCTCCACTTCTTAGCCAGAGAACAAAGAAGCTCCACATTGCGCACCACACCCTTGTTGATGGTTGGGTTTTAACCCTTCCCTGCAAAACCTGGCCTGAACGGTGGGGAGACAGGCACCCGCCCGCATATCTGCCTGCTCCCAGTAAGAGCTGGCCCGGATCCGCTGTGTTAACAGCATAACCGCTGCAAAATGCACTTTTCCGGCTCTTACTCCACCGGGGCCAGGACCCCCGGTGGCACGTACCTCCCGTCTACCACCACCCCAGGTACTCTCCTACAAATAGAAAATGATGTCTGACTCTGACGTACATAACTATGGGTAAATGCACTTTTGATGGAGTTAATATACAGGGTGTTTAATATCACACCACACTGGCATATGTGTTGCAGTATGCTTTCTCAACATTCCAAAGCTTTGAAAAATTGTCCCTTATTGGCGGCAGATGATGTTTAAACACACCCAGTGTTATAGGATGAAAAAAAAAAAAGTGGGTTGGGGGAACAACCGTCCAAAATTAATGCCTTGAAAGGGTTGGAATGCCAGCCCGTACTGCACGCAAAAGTTTGCCACAGCTTGGAAGAAAGACGAGACAGAGGGGATATGATAGAAACTTTTAAATACATGAAGGGAATCAACAAGGTAAAAGAGGAGAGAATATTTAAAAGAAGAAAAACTGCTACAAGAGGACATAGTTTTAAATTAGAAGGGCAAAGGTTTAAAAGTAATATCAGGAAGTATTACTTTACTGAGAGAGTAGTGGATGCATGGAATAGCCTTCCTGCAGAAGTGGTAGCTGCAAATACAGTGAAGGAGTTTAAGCATGCATGGGATAGGCATAAGGCCATCCTTCATATAAGCTAGGGCCAGGGACTATTCATAGTATTCAGTATATTGGGCAGACTAGATGGGCCAAATGGTTCTTATCTGCCGACACATTCTATGTTTCTATGTTTCTATGCTGCTAATACAGACATTCAAGCATCTGCAATGTTGAATTCCAGCGAGTTGGGAGATTTCTGATTAAACAGTGTAGCTGCAGACCATTCTAACTCTAAGTCCAGGAGAGTTCTCTTACCACATGACAATGTCAGTAACTTGTGCAAGCCAGTGCAAAAAAAAAAAAAAAGCCATGCAGGGAGCATGTGTTTTTTCCCCCAGGTTCAGGGTGACTAGGATGTTGTGCCCATTGTCGCTGTCCACTTTGCCCAGTTGGAGTCAGTGAGGTGACAGCCAGCAGGATGTTTGCTGCTTGATCTACTTGAGCAACTGCTCGCTGGTGTGACTACTCTCTCCCAGACTAATTGGCTCCAACACGGCATGGCAACAGTTGACTTGACACATACTGTATGATAGAAAAGAGGAGTAGTGTGAGTGACGCTGTGCCCTGCTGTTGTGAAGGACAGGATTGTGTCTGTGGAGGAGGTGGCAGATGAGGCAGATAAGTACCTACGGTGGGAGCCAACCCCATAATACGGTGGGAGGGGGTCAAAAGGACATGGCCATGTTGCTGGGGGGCTGCTTCTCTAATGTCACAGAAAACATTGACCCAGTGGGTCATAAAAGACATGTACTGTCCCTGCCCATACCAGCTGCTCAAGGTGTCCACTGTGACGTGCAACCTGCCACATAGCGAGAATCACTAGGAGTGTCCCACATTCTTGGCCACGTGAGAGTACAAGACACTAGTACTATTGTAAGGTAGGGACTGCACCACCAGCAACATGGCCAGGTGATGTTTCAACTTCAAGACAAGCTAATTGCTGGAGGAGAAAAGTTTTTTCATGGCCAAAAATTCTGTTATAAATGTCTCATGATGGAGCCGAAGACAATGAGGAGCCTTAGCAAGTGAAGAGGAAAGTGATGATGGTGGTGATGATGACCCAGTTCTCGCCAAACCCCCTCCCCCCCACACACCACACTTTCCTGTACTTGCTATACAGCAGCAAATACCTGTTACATCCAGGGCCTCCCAGGTGACGTTTCCTCTGACTTAGATCTTCTCTGTCATCATCTTCTCCATTTAGTCCATACAACTTCTTTCAGCCGCCTCGTCTCTGCAGAGTGTGACACACAGACATCTTAGCTTCCTCACTTTTCTATTATCATCTCCCACCTGGAGTTCCCACAGTGTTACCCTGCTGCTGGCTGTGCCCCCCAAAACTCCCAAATACTATACTTAAGAAATGTTAGTGTTCCCATATTAATAGTGCTTCATATAGTCCCACCAATAGTAATTCTCTTCTAGAAAGCCCTCATTATTAATACTGCCCCCTACTGTACCCCCAACCGTGATAATGCTTCCCAAGAGTGCCACCATTAGTAGAACAGCCCTTCAGTAATAATAATATCTTCACAGAGCCCCCAGTAGTAATAAGGCCCCCTATTGTTCTTAGTAGAAATAAGGTGGATCTATAAGTCCCTCTTATAGAGCCCCTAGTAGTAATAAGAATGCCTATAGTGTCCCCTGAATTTGCAGTGCCCCCTGTAGTTTATATTCCTCCCTCCACCATACAGTCCCATGTAAATAACATAAAATCATCTCTCCTGTCCCCTCCAAAATACAGTCCTATGTAAATCGCATCATTCCCCTACCTTCAGCCCCTCCAATACATAGTCCCATGTAAATAACACTATTTCCCTCCCTCTGCCATATAGACCCATGTAAATAACATCACACCGTCTTTCCAGCCTCCTCCAATATACAAATAACATCCCTCTCTATCTACAGCCCCTCCGAAATACAGTCCCCATGTAAATAACATCACCTCCTCCCCAGCCACCTTCAACGTGCAATCCCATGTAAACATCACCCCCTCAACATTCAGTCCCATGTAAATAACATAATTCCCCTCTACCAGCCACTTTTAATATACAGTCCCATTTAAATAACATTGCCCCCTCAACATTCAATCCCATGTAAATAATATCACTCCCTCCCTCAAACTATGTAACATTCAGTCACATGTTAATAGCATCACTCCCTCCCACAGCCACCATCAACAAACAGTCCCATGTTACTATTAACACTACTATGTTACTATCACTCCCTCCCACAGCCGCCATCAATAGTGTTGAGCGAACTTGTGTTTTAAGTTCGGCGTCTAAAGTTCGGATTTGAGTTATCAAAGAATTCCATTATTAATTCCGCTACCACGGACCACAACAGAATTCGGAATCCACTCAACACTAGCCATCAACAAACAGTCCTATGTAAATAACATCCCCCTCCAACATACAGTCCCATGTAAATAACATCACTCCCTCCTACAGCCACCATCAACATACAGTCCCATATAAATAACATGACCCCCTCCCCAGCCACCTCCAACACACAGTTCCACATAAATAACATCCCTCCCTTCAACCCTAATATACAGTCCCAGTTAAATAACCACAACTCCCAGCATTGCTCTGCCTTTACCTTCACTTACCTCTCCTTATGTAGCAGACATCACTACAGCTTCTTCTCCTCTTCACTGCAGTCCTCTCCTGCACTGGTCACATGATGGTGACATCATCACAGGTCCTTCTCAACCACTGCCTGTTTTGATGGTCACATGACCTTTGATGTCACCACAGGTCCTTCAGCTCTTCCAGTGCATTAGATTCAATTGTATTGCCGTCCTGAGGATGGCAATACAGTTGTATCTAGCTGGCCGATAGGACATTCGGGGCCTGGGACAAAACATCAGGGGCCCAGGCCCCTAATGTTTTAACCTAGCAATGCCCCTGGTCAGCAGCATCACCATATCCAGGGCTGGCTCCAGGTTCATGTGGGACCTTGGGCGATATATCTCAATGGGTCCCCTTGTGGGATTTTTTTTAGATTTACATGACCCCCTGTGGCTCCAACATCGTATAATGACCCCCAATGCCCCCCAGAAATTATAATGACAGTGGCTCGCCACAAAGTATAAAAAAAAACAGTGGCCCCTGACACAGTACATTACGTATATATCTCTACAAAACATACAGGGTAATACAGCGACCGATACCTCTTACATCCAGTGACATCTAACCCCCTACCACCCCCACTACTGTGATTACTGTGCACCCCAATATTATACTGCTGAAACAGATAAACCCCCTGATAATACTAGTACCACATAAATAGTGTACTTCAATAATTATTGGAAAGCAGTTCCTAAAATAACTGTGCACAGCATAGAGTGCCCCTGATTCTAATAGTATAAACATAATGTCTACCAAAAATAACTGTGCTAAGCTGATAATGTGCCAAGGTGCCCCCCACATTAGTAGTGCTCCCAAAAGTCCTACCAATAGAAATAATTATCTGCCAGAGTGCACTTGGTAGTAATAGTGAATTTACAGGGCTACACTGTGCCCCGGAAGTAATAATGCTCCCATAGTGCCCGTACTAGTAATCAATTTCACATAGTCCGCCAGTAGTAATAAAGCCCACCATAATGCCTCTCCCAGTAGTAATAATTCTCCTTATAAAAATGCCCCCTTAAAATGAGCACCAGTACAAAAAATGTCCCCTTATATTGTGCACTAGTGCAAAAATTTCCTTGTTCTGTATGCCAGTATAAAATACCCCTATATAAAGTCCCATAGTGTTCCACTCCTCCTTCCCCATAGTGCCCCCATAATGTGCTAATATAAAATACCCTTATATAGTGCCCCTAGTAGATGCCCCTAAATTTGTCCTCTCCTCCTTCCCCATAGTGCCCCCCATAATGTACCAGTATAAAATGCCCCTATATAGTGCCCCAGTAGATGCCCTCAGTGTCCCCCATAATATGTGCCACCATAGTGCTCTTCTTTCCGCTTTCCCCACAGTACCCCCTATAATGTGTTCTAGTATAAAATTCCCTTATACAGAGCCCCCAGTAGATGCCCCCATAGTGCCTCTGTCATGCCTCCCCCATAGTGCCCCCATAATGTGCCAGTAAGAAATGTCCATTCTTAGTGCCCCTAGATGTCCCCATAATGTGCAGTAAGAAATACCTCTTCTTAGTGCCCCTAGATGCCCCCATAGTGCCCCCCATAATTTGCCAGTAAGAAATTCCCCTTCTTAGGGCCCCTAGATGCCTCCCATAGTGCCTCCTATAATGTGCCAGTAAGAAATACCCCTTCTTAGTGCCTCTAGATGCCCCCAATAATGCTTCTTTCCTGAATTGGCCATATAAAAAAAATGAATACAGATATACTTACCTGTATTCATGGGTTTACTTCAGGGAGATCATTTCAAACAAATCTTATAGATTTTTTTGACTGGGTGAATAAAATAATAGACGGTGGAGGTGCAGTAGACATCGCATATCTAGATTTTAGTAAGGCTTTTGACACTGTCCCACATAGAAGACTTATCAATAAACTGCAGTCATTGAGCATGGACTCCCATATTGTTGAGTGGATTAGGCAGTGGCTGAGTGACAGACAACAGAGGGTTGTAGTCAATGGAGAACATTCAAAACAAGGTAATGTTACCAGTGGGGTTCCACAGGGATCTGTACTGGGACCGATTTTGTTTAATATCTTCATAAGTGATATTGCAAAAGGCCTCGCTGGTAAGGTTTGTCTTTTTGCTGATGACACAAAGATATGTAACAGGGTTGATGTTCCTGGAGGGAAACGCCAAATGGAAAAGGATTTAGGAAAACTAGAAGAATGGTCAGAACTCTGGAAACTGAAATTTAATGTGGATAAGTGCAAGATAATGCACCTGGGGCGTAAAAACCCAAGGGCAGAATATAGAATATTTGACACAGTCCTGACCTCAGTATCTGAGGAAAGGGATTTAGGAGTAATTATTTCAGAAGACTTAAAGGTGGGAAGACAATGTAATAGAGCAGCACGAAATGCCAGCAGAATGCTTGGATGTATAGGGAGAGGTATAAGCAGTAGAAAGAGTGAAGTGCTTATGCCGCTGTACAGAACACTGGTGAGACCTCACTTGGAGTATTGTGCGCAGTACTGGAGGCCATATCTCCAGAAGGATATAGATACTCTAGAGAGAGTTCAGAGAAGAGCTACTAAACTAGTACATGGATTGCAGGATAAAACTTACCAGGAAAGGTTAAAGGACCTTAATATGTATAGCTTGGAAGAAAGAAGAGACAGAGGGGATATGATAGAAACTTTTAAATACATAAAGGGAATCAACTCGGTAAAGGAAGAGAGCATATTTAAAAGAAGAAAAACTACCACAAGAGGACACAGTTTTAAATTAGAGGGGCAAAGGTTTAAAAGTAATATAAGGAAGTATTACTTTACTGAGAGAGTAGTGGATGCATGGAATAGCCTTCCTGCAGAAGTGGTAGCTGCAAATACAGTGAAGGGGTTTAAGCATGCATGGGATAGGCATAAGGCCATCCTTCATATAAGATAGGGCCGGGGGCTATCCATAGTATTCAGTATATTGGGCAGACTAGATGGGCCAAATGGTTCTTATCTGCCGACACATTCTATGTTTCTATGTTTCTATGTTCCATGCTGGCAGCGATGCGATGCAGAACTTTTCTGGCCTGTGTCCCACGCTGTACGGCTTAGGCAGCGCAATGACATCTTCTTGATGCCTGCAAGAGCCTCTGATAATCTACAGACCTAGTGCTTAACATGGGAACATATGGCAATAATCGCACGCGCCATATTTTTTTGCATAGCGCCGAACTTTGACTCATGACACATCTATCAGGTGGGACAGGACAGCCAATTGAGACGTTTCAGCACATGGAAACACCCCCAACGCTATAGCAGAACCCGATCTGGCAGCCATTTTACGTTATGTATTTTGCCAGTGTAGGGATAGGTTGCATTTTGGAATAGGGACAGTTAAGGACACCAAACGCTAGCTAATAGGGCCACAAAAGTCCTTTCAAGGACTGGTATAGGTATGCTATCGATAGGTGTGATATAAAGGGGTGTCATATACTTAATACTTGTATTTGTATTGTGCAGCAGTTGTGTGCGGTTCTGCTGTGATACCGCAGCTAGACAGAGGGACAAACACTACTGGAATAACTAATTGCAATGGGTGTGATATACCTTTTGCCCCCAAAAAAACTGCTTGAGGGCTGCGATATACCTTCTTCCACAAAATACTGATTGAGGGGTGCTATTGCTATAAACCTTCTTCCACCAAATACTGATTGAGGGCTGCGATACACCTGCTTCCACAAAATACTGATTGAGGGGTGCCATATACCTATTTCCACCAAATACTGATTGAGGGGTGCTATATACTTGTTTCCACCAAAAACTGATTGAGGGGTGCCATATACCTTCTTTCACAAAATACTGATTGAGGGATGCTATTGCTATATACCTTTTTCCACCGAATACTGATTGAGGGCTGCAATATATACCTTCTTCCACAAATACTGCTCTTCTCTACGGACTTAGACAGAGGGTCATTTAGAAAATGACAGGCAGAGGGGGTCATGCAGGTTCCCCAGGCCGGAGCCTAAGTGGGAAGTTGGAGAAGGAGCGTGCGATAACTTCAAAGGGCGCACTAGAGTTGGTTGAGTGTCTCACTCAGCCTTCCGCTTCTGCACCCTCCTCATCCTCTGTATCTGAAGCCTCCTTACTCTCTGCTGTGTGCACCCCCAAAGACACCACAACCACCAACACCACCACCATAGCTAAACAGATGAGACTGCGCATTTTCCCTCCTCTCAGACTCCAGGTGTATTCACTCTCACAACCCCACGAGAAGACCGGGGTCCACAGACGTCCTTTCTAAATTACGCCTTGTGCAACACCAAAATGCGCTGACAGTGTGAAAACAGCTATATGGATCTTACACTAATGCGCTATTATACTCACAAGCGCAAGCAGGTTTAAGGCACATCGAATAGAGTCAGGCTTTCTCTCCCTCTGTGTCCACTCTTTGTCCACTCACGCAAATATTGCTCCTAGGAAGAGTGTCGCTTCCATAGTGAAATACCGTCAATGTTCGTATAAAAAGTAATTTTATTATACTCACAAGAATCTTGATAAAACAAGCAAATGATAAAATAGTGAAAGTCCAGTGTCCTCAGACTGCCTGACCCAGGTTTCGCTCCTATGGCTTCGTCAGGGGCGTACTCCACTTCCTTACCCATGACCTTTTAACATTAGTTACCCCTCCCCCATCGGACGTAGAAATTCCATAAAACTATTCATAAAACAATTACAATCCATAAAATTATTCATAAAACAATTACAATAAAACATACAACTTCGTTTGTCCACCCTAAATCAGCATTCTTCTTCTGTCTTTTCTTTGCTTTTCATACACCTATATCTCGCAGTTATGACACCTGACCTCCCTCTTCCATTAGCAAAATTAGGTATGGCCACCTTCAGCTCTTCTACTACCAAGTGGGATATATAGAAGCGATCTTTCACAGCCCCTATTCCTTAAAGCATGCTTTTATATCAAACTCTACAGTTAAACTTCCAGGTTGCAAGGTACTCATTTCATATCTCCACCTTACCTCACATTTATCTATTTTTGCAAGCGGATCTCCTCCTCTCAAGTTACCCCTAACGTGCTCTAGTCCAGCAAATTTTAACCCCTTCAGATCTTTCCTGTGCACATTTTTAAAATGCAGTGAGACTCCATCGGTTTTCAATCCTTTTTTTTATATTTCTAATATGCTCCTGCAATCTGATTTTTTATTTCCTTGTGGTGCGGCCAATATAACGAAGGCCGCACGGGCACTCCAGCATATAGACCACCCCTGTATTTTCACAGGAGATTTCACCTTTAATCTTCAATTCCTTATTCCTCTCATTGGAGTAAATGGTGGTAATCCTTTGTTTCCTATCCTTTTGATCCCTGTTTCTGCATGCCACACAAAAACCGCACCATGTGAATTGGTCTTTCTGATTTTTAGTTTTTTGAGATTCTGAATTTTTCTTGAATCGCACTGTGTAGCAAATGCCCATGGATACTAAGTGCTTTTTGTGAACCCTTAGATTTAATAACTGGTTGAACCTCCTTTGGCAGCAATAACTTCAACCAAACGTTTCCTGCAGTTGCAGATCAGACGTGCACAACGGTCAGGAGTAATTCTTGACCATTCCTCTTTACAGAACTGTTTCAGTTCAGCAATATTCTTGGGATGTCTGGGGTGAATCGCTTTCTTGAGGTCATGCCACAGCATCTCAACCGGGTTGAGGTCAGGACTCTGACTGGGCCAATCCAGAAGGTGTATTTTCTTCAGTTTAAGCCATTCTGTTGTTGATTTACTTCTATGCTTTGGGTCGTTGTCCTTTTGCAACACTCATCTTCTGTTGAGCCTCAGCTGGTGGATAGATGGCCTTAAGTTCTCCTGCAAAATGTCTTGATAAACTTGGGAATTCATTTTTCCTTCGATGATAGCAATCCGTCCAGGCCCTGATGCAGCAAAGCAGCCCCAAACCATGATGCCCCCACCACCAAACTTCACAGTTGGGATGAGGTTTTGATGTTGGTGTGCTATGCCTCTTTTTCTCCATACATAGTGTCGTGTGTTTCTTCCAAACAACTCAACTTTGGTTTCATCTGTCCACAAAATATTTTGCCAGTACTGCTGTGGAACATCCAGGTGCTCTTGTGCAAACTGTAAATGTGCAGCAATTTTTTTTTGGACAGCAGTGGATTCCTCTGTGGTATCCTCCCATGAAATCCATTCTTGCTTAGTGTTTTACGTATCGTAGATTTGCTAACAGGGATGTTAGCATATGCCAGAGACGTTTGTAAGTCTTTAGATGACACTCTAGGATTCTTATTCACCACATTGAGCAGTCTGTGCTGTGCTCTTGCAGTCATCTTTACAGGACGGCCACTCTTAGGGAGAGTAGCAGCAGTGCTGAACTTTCTCCATGTATAGACAATTTGTCTTACCGTGAACTGATGAACAGCAAGGCTTTTGGAGATACTTTTATAACCCTTTCCAGCTTTATGCAAGTCAACAATTCTTACTCGTAGGTCTTCTGAGAGCTCTTTTGTGCGAGGCATCATTCATATCAGGCAATGCTTCTTGTGAAAAGCAAACCTAGAACTGGTGTGTGTTTTTTATAGGGCAGGGCAGCTGTAACCAACACCTCCAATCTCATCTCATTGATTGGACTCCAGTTGGCTGACACCTCACTCCAATAAGCTCTTGGAGATGTCATTAGTCTAGGGGTTCACATACTTTTTACACCTGCACTGTGAATGTTTACATGGTGTGCTCAAAAAAAAACATGGTAACATTTAATTCTTTGTGTGTTATTAGTTTAAGCAGACTGTGATTGTCTATTGTTGTGACTTAGATGAAGATCAGATCACATTTTATGACCAATTTGTGCAGAAATCCATATAATTCCAAAGGGTTCACATACTTTTTCTTGCAACTGTATGTTCTGCCCAGCTGAGTTAGAGAATAATTACAGATCACAACTGCCTCAGTCTTGGTATTTCTGAAGTTTCTAGTGTGGTAATGCACCATCTAACAATGTTAAGTTGCATTACACTTTGTTTTTCCTGTTACAAAGACTGCTGCATTGTGGATGGTGCACTGCATTGTGGGAGTGCAAAGCATTGTGGGAAAAATAATTCTCCAGTCTCCAGGACACATCAGCATAGCTGTCCTATGCAAGTCTCCTTCTCAAACTTCACCATCCTTGTAAAAACATATCTGGTGAGAGATGTACCACTGTTTCAGGGACATCATGTTATGTAGAGCTGTTCAGCTAGTTGTAATTGTTACTCAGTGAGTTATTATTGTTAGCTAGCCATACAATCTTATGTATAGGCAGCCATTTTACCATGTGCTTTTACTGTCAATGCAAATATTTTAGTACATTCTATCTTTTCTTAATACTTATGCATGTTATTTGCATTCTTGTAGTTTTACCAATCAAAAATCCTGTTTTACCAAGCAATCACACTTGTACAATCTCTCTCTCACGCGTATCACGCAGAGAGTACAACCTGTTGACCAATAAACAAGTTAGACTGCAAAGAACAGTCCTCTTATTTGGAAGACAGGAATGGTTTATGCTGAATGTCAGACTGCACACTGTGTGAACATGTATGAAGACAGAACAATACAGATGAATATAGAGATGAGCACTTCCAAAATGGAAGCTCTCATCTCTCCCTGGTAAATCCCAGTATTGCTTTTTTTTTATTATTTGATTTCAACAGTGGTTTCCTCCTAGGTTATCATACGTGGATTGTACAATCTGACATTTGATATACATTTACCTTGGAGTTCACCTCTAATCTCTTTGGAAGTTATTCTGGGCTCTGTAATTACCATTCGTATTATCCATCTCTTCGATCTATCATCAATTTTACTCTTGCAGCTACGTCCAGGAAGGTTGGCTACTGTCCCGTACACCTTAAACTTCTGAATAATATTTGCTGCCATCTTGCGTGAAATCTTGCGGTGCCCGAGATTACATCATCACGCTGGCCGGCGTAGTGATGTCATGCGTCACAGCACATGGGATTTTGGCCGAGTATAATTAGTTTCCACACTTTTAAAATCATATATTTTTTGGGGGGGACTTGTTCAATTTAATTAAACAAACATATATACAGTCGTGACCAAAAGTTTTGAGAATTACATAAATATTGGAAATTGGAAAAGTTACTGCTTAAGTTTTTATAATAGCAATTTGCATATACTCCAGAATGTTATGAAGAGTGATCAGATGAATTGCATAGTCCTTCTTTGCCATGAAAATTAACTTAATCCCAAAAAAACCTTTCCACTGCATTTCATTGCTGTCATTAATGGACCTGCTGAGATCATTTCAGTAATCGTCTTGTTAACTCAGGTGAGAATGTTGACGAGCACAAGGCTGGATGTAATTATGTCAGGCTGATTGGGTTAAAATGGCTGACTTGACATGTTAAAAGGAGGGTGATGCTTGAAATCATTGTTCTTCCATTGTTAACCATGGTGACCTGCAAAGAAACGCGTGCAGCCATCATTGCGTTGCATAAAAATGGCTTCACAGGCAAGGATATTGTGGCTACTAAGATTGCACCTCAATCAACAATTTATAGGATCATCAAGAACTTCAAGGAAAGAGGTTCAATTCTTGTTAAGAATACTTCAGGGCGTCCAAGAAAGTCCAGCAAGTGCCATGATCATCTCCTAAAGAGGATTCAGCTGCGGGATCGGAGTGCCACCAGTGCAGAGCTTGCTCAGGAATGGCAGCAGGCAGGTGTGAGCAAATCTGCACGCATAGTGAGGCGAAGACTTTTGGAAGTTGGCCTGGTGTCAAGAAGGGAAGCAAAGAAGCCACTTCTCTCCAAAAAAAACATCAGGGACAGATTGATCTTCTGCAGAAAGTATGGTGAATGGACTGCTGAGGACTGGGGCAAAGTCATATTCTCTGATGAAGCCTCTTTCCGATTGTTTGGGGCATCTGGAAAAAGGCTTGTCCGGAGAAGAAAAGGTGAGCGCTACCATCAGTCCTGTGTCATGCCAACAGTAAAGCATCCTGAGACCATTCATGTGTGGGGTTGCTTCTCATCCAAGGGAGTGGGCTCACTCACAATTTTGCCCAAAAACACAGCCATGAATAAAGAATGGTACCAAAACACCCTCCAACAGCAACTTCTTCCAACAATCCAACAACAGTTTGGTGACGAACAATGCATTTTCCAGCACGATTGAGCACCGTGACATAAGGCAAAAGTGATAACTAAGTGGCTCAGGGACCAAAACGTTGACATTTTGGGTCCATGGCCTGGAAAATCCCCACATCTTAATCCCATTGATCACTTGTGGTCAATCCTCAAGAGGTGGGTGGACAAACAAAAACCCACTAATTCTGACAAACTCCAAGAAGTGATTATGAAAGAATAGGTTGCTATCAGTCAGGAATTGGCCCAGAAGTTGATTGAGAGCATGCCCAGTCGAATTGCAGAGGTCCTTAAAAAGAAGGGCCAACACTGCAAATACTGACTCTTTGCATAAATGTCATGTAATTGTCGATAAAAGCTTTTGAAACGTATGAAGTGCGTGTAATTATATTTCACTACATCACAGAAACAACTGAAACAAAGATCTAAAAGCAGTTTAGCAGCAAACTTTGTGAAAACTAATATTTGTGTCATTCTCAAAACTTTTGGCTACGACTGTACAATATTACTACAGCAATACACAAGGTAGGGCAGCAATCTACCTGTGAGTGTTAACATCAAATTGGGCTTGAGGCTTGCCCCTTAATCATCTGTTAGCATTCAATTATTTCTACACACGGTTGGAATTTACCGTAATTCTTTTGGGACTTGTTCAATTTAATTAAATCATCATATAGATGAGCAGTAGTACACAAACTACTTTCCTGTGAGTAATAACGACAAACTGAGCATCAGGCCTCAATCATCCATTTCTGTCAATTGCATTTCCAAACGGTTGTAACTTTTTTGGGGGGTATTGTTAAATTTTATTAAACCAGCATATATACATGATTACTGCAGCAATACACAGGGTAGGGAAGCGATCTACCTGTGACTGTTAACATGAAATTGATCTTCAAGCATCAATCGTCTTTTCCAGTGGATTTCATTTCCACGCAGTTGTTATTAAGTTTATTAAGGGATTGTTAAATTGAATTAAAACAGCATACTGTATATATGTGATTACTGTAGCAATAAACAGCATAGGGCAATATTCATTTATTTTTCCACACTGTTAAAAAAATTTTTTTTGGACATATTCATTTTAATTAAACCAGCATATAGGAGATCAGTAGTACACTACAGAAACTACTTTCCTATGAATAACAAGAAATTGAACATCAGGACTCAATTGTCCATTTCCATGAATTTCATTTCCACATTTCTATAATTTAATTTAGTTTTTGGGGGGTTTAGTTTCAATTTATTAAACCAGCATATAGATGATCACTACACAGGTTAGGGTAACAATTTAACTGTGAGTGTTAATGTGATATTAAGGGTCAGGTGTCAATCATACATTTCAATATATTCAGTTTCCACATGGTTGGAATAATATATTTTTTAGGACTTGTTCAATTGAATTAAACTAGCATGTAGGTGATAAGTACAACAATACACAGGTTAGGGCAGCAATTTACCTGTGAGTATTAACGTGAAATTGAGCATATGGTATGGCGCTTAATCATCTGTTAATGTTCATTTATTTCTCAACACTATTAACATAAAATTTTTTGGGGGGGACTTGTTCAATTTAATTAAACCTGCTTATAGCTGATTAACAACAATACACAGGCCAACACACAAAAGTATCTGTGAGGAATAATGAATTTAGGCCTAAATCAGTTTCCATTTATTTCTATGTTCACAAACATATTTCCAAACATGTTTTTTTAGGGTGAAGCTTTAAATCATATTCAAACTAGCAGCATATATACATGATTACTACACCAATAAACAGGGTAGCACACAATAGTTTCTGGAAATTAATTTCATATTTAAACTATACCAATGTACAAATGGCTCCAACAGAGTCACAACTGTGTATATCAGAATAAATCCACCCACCCATAAAAACTTATATATAAATTTTACTAAAAGTGCATTTTATTAGTGGCATACATATACAAAGAAAAGAATAGAACTACAGAGGGCGTGTAATACTCTAAGAATTCCCTTCAATGAAATGGGTGCAGACCAATCCTACACACCTACAAAAGCTATAATTTTCAACAGATAAATGCATAAATAAAGTGCCTAGTGCAAAGCATTTAATACATTAAGGAATATATAATATACTAATACCGACCAGTGTAGCTCAGACCCCGATGCACGTTTTGCATCCCGCTTCTTTAGGGGAGGAAGCATGTACATATAAGTTCTTATTGGTGGGGTGGTTATAGTCAAACTAGCAGCGTATATGTGTGATTACTACACCAATGCACAGGGTAGTGTATTGTTGCAAAATATCAAGAAATCCCTGGTAGTGAAGGAGTTAAAAGAAAGAAGTACATTGTGGGCGGTGTATGAAGAATGCTAATATTTTCATGTTGTTCCCTTTCCAACTAAAACACATTTTTATATTTACTACCGTGTACAAACTCATATCCATTTCTCTGATGCAGAGGTCAGAGAACAGCATGAATTCTGTTACCAAGGAGTGTAGACGAAAATGATGATAAAGGCTGTCAGTTTGACAGGTGATCAGTGTATTCAAAGTGACCTGCAAGAAATCTATGCATTGGGAAGACGTTTTTCAGCTTTCCTAATGTTGCATGCAGTATTCTACTTCTGCTTACTAGTGTTGGGTGTGAATATTTGAATCGCGAATAAAAATTGCGAATATCGGCACTTCGAGAATTTGTGAATATATAGAATATAGTGATATATTTTCATCATTTTGAATATTCTAGATTTTTTTTTCCATCAGTAACCTCCCTTCTTGATTGTGGGCCAATGAGAAGACTGCAATGTCTTTGTCTGAGCTTAGCAACATCCCTAGCAACGAATGGGAAAGTTGCCTACCCCTTACTATATAAGAACCTCCCCAGCAGCCATTTTCTACAGTTTTTTTTAAAGTTCTGAGAGAGACAGCAGTGTCATTGCTGTGCTCTGTGCTTTCCACACTACTTGAGATAGATAGTTAGATAGCTTATAATATAGTAATCGAAGAACATCAGCCGGGACGTTTTGCGAAAAAGGTGTTCGCGATCAAATGTTCGCGAACTGTGCATTCGCAGCAGGCCTCATTCACTTTAATGGCTGGCAAACCTGAAAAACCTTCAGGTCATATTTTCAGCCATCAAATACTTACTAGAAGTGCACAAATAGTCCCACAACATGGACAGTGACATACCAGAGGGGGATTAATGGAAAAAATTACCACACAAAATATGTATTTTAATCAGGGGCCATTTCTATGCGTCTCAAAGGGAAACTCAGACAAATTTTATTTTAGGCCACAGGAGTACAAGCCCCAAAAATTAGGCATTCACCTGACAGAAAAGAACAAGTGATTATGTGGCTGCAGGTATATTAGACGGTGAGTGGATAACAATTTTACTGTAGACCAGTAAAGGCCCCAAAAATTAAGCATTTACCTGACAGAAAATAACAAGTGATTATGTGGCTGAAGGTACATTAGGCAGCCACTGAATAACAATTTTACTGTAAGCCAGTGGAGTACAGGCCCCAAAAATTTGGCATTTACCTGACAATTAAGAACTTGTGATTATGTGGCTGGCGGTACAATAGGCGGTCACCGGCAAAAATTTTTACTGTAGGCCACTGGAGTAGAGGCCCCAGAAAATGGGCATTTACCTGACAGAAAAGGCCTTTTATGCCACTGTATAAACATAAGACAAGGACCATTCTTTGTTCTGGGTGGTGATGGATATGTGTGGGCGGGCATAAGGAAATTAAATTACATGTGGTCGTCACAGGTGTTGAATTATTCCGAGATCCATGCCTCATTCATTTTTAGAAATGTGAGGTAGTCCACACTGTCGTGAGCTAAGCGAGTGCACTTATTTGTCAAGATCCACCCTGCTGCGCTGAATGTCCTTTCAGACAGGACACTCGACGAGGGGCAGGCCAAGAGTTCCATGGCGAATTGTGCCAGCTATGGCCACAGGTCAAGCCTGCACACCCAGTAGTCCTGGGTTTCCTCGCTTCTCAGACTGTCCACATCGGCCGTTAACCCGATGTATTCGGACACATCATGTCAGTCTAGGAGTTCAATGACGCTGGATCTGGAGGACGGCTCTCGATGGGTTGGCAGAAAGAATGATCTTATATCCAAAGTGACCAACACATCTTCAAACTGCACTCTTCTTGTAGGCGCGGTAGAATAGGTATGCACACCTGTTTTGCTTTGGGTGGAAATTACTCTGCCAGCGCCTGCAACAGCAGAATGCAGCATCTCTCACAGCAAGGCCTGGAAATGCTGCATTCTGCCAGCCCTCTGTGATGCTGGTAACATGTCCGCCATTTTGTGATTGTACCGATTGTCTAAATACGTTGCCACCCAGTACTGGTCCTTGCCCTTTATGCTTTTTATATGCGGGTCCCTCTTCAAACACTGGAGCATGAAGGCCCCCATTTTCACTAAATTAGAAGCGGTGGAGCGCACTTGCTCCAGCTCATCGCCCAGGAGAATGTCTTCCTCTGTCTCCTCCCCTGAGCCACACACAACACCAGGGATCCCTGAAAAGTTTAAAGTCCCCCAAAAAGCCTGTTCTTCTTGGATGGAGTAGGAGGAGGAGAAGAAAATGCAGGCCTGCATGCAATCCATGGCAGTAACACCAAATCCACACGGGTGACACGGATTACATGCTTAATGGCCGTCAAAAGGTTCACCAAGTGGGCAGCAAAAGTCATGCACCTTCCCTGTCTGTGTTTGCTAGACCACGTGTCTGTGGTAAGATGTATCTTGGCACCGACACTGTGTGCCAGAGATATATTTACTTGCCGCTGAACGTGGCCATATAGATCTGGGATGCCCTTCTGGGAGATATTTTTCCTTCCAGGGACTTTCCATTGCGGTGTGCCAATGGCCACAAATTTTCTAACGGCCTCCGAGTCCACCAGTTTATATGGCAGTAGTAGCGGTAAGCCATTGGGCAAGAGGGTTATCTGACGTTTACGCTCGAATATTTAAAGCCACGGAAGTCTGCCTTGTTCCAGATGAACGCGATGACGTCACGGTGAAAGGTGGAGTGGTGGACAAATGGGAGGAGAGAGGAGAAGGAGAAGAGGCAGGATGTGGAGCGCCGGGAGTGTGGCTTTGTGGGTTCTGACAGCGTTGCTCCCACTGGGCTCCGTGATGGGAGGCCAGGTGCCTTCTTAAGCCGGTCATCCCTAGGTGAGTGTTGGGCTTACCGCGACCTATGCGTTGACAGCACAGGCTGCAGATGGCACACACGTTAAAAAAATCCCACAATGCGGAGCCATGTGACGGCGTCCTGGGAGCGCAAGATGTGACCGTGCTGTCACGGCAAGTGGGCATAAGAGGAACACCAAGTAAACAAACAGCAACAGGAAAACAGACTAGGCCCCAAAGCTAGGGAGTAGGGAATGGTAAACTCCTAACAATCCGTGAGCCTCTCCCTGACTGCTGACATTATGAGCAAGTCCTGATGCTGTTTGTTTACTTGGTGTTCCTCTTATCCCCACTTGCCGTGACAGCACGGTCGCATCTTGCGCTGGAACCTAAGCCCTGCTGACTTTGTAGCATAACCTAACTTAGGGAGAGAAGAATGAGACAGCCGATTCCTTCCATCGTGAAGGGGCCAGCGTCTCCCTGAGATCTAGCAGCAAAACACTCACAAAGGAGAAAACAGGTGGACTTAGCTTGAGATGTGCAGGAAGTAGAGGATTCGTAAACAACCAGTATAGAACTCCAGAAGGAAAATATCAATCAGCAATAAGAGGCAGACTTAAATAGAGCCTCTTAAACATCTAACAAACAGAACCTGTGGAGAGGTGAGATCCTGCCCACAACAACAAACAGAATGGAAACAAAGAAAGACCTGTCAAATAGACTCACTTGCTGCAAGTCTTTCCGATCTTCTCAGATCTCTCACAGGGCAGGCAGTGACACGTGCATGGTGGATGGCTCGCTCCAGATACATTTGTAGTCTGATTTTTCTTCTCCGTTGCACTGCGAGTTCTGCCTGCTTCCCCTCCCTATCTGCTGCTCAGTCTCTCCCTCTGAACTCCCTTCCCTTTCCTCTCTTGTAGGCACCCACGTGACATCCATCGACATGTCATCATCGTCACATTCACCACAAATGACATTAGAGATCTCAGAGTAGGCAGCAACAACGGGGACCACTCTTCTTGGGCTGACCTGGGTACTGTCGTCAGACCGCTGGGTGGCGGCCGTTGCTACCTCCTCTTCCTCAACCGATGCCAAGAATGTCTGCGCATTGGTATATGCTGGGAATGGATGGGAAATTAATTCCTCTGACTCGAGTGGAGGGGCTATGGTGGTGGTGGTGGTGGTGTCTTTGGGGGTGCACACAGCAGAGACTGAGAAGGGTGCAGATACAGAGGATGAGGAGGGTGCAGAAGCGGAAGGCTGAGTGAGCCACTGAACCAACTCTGGTGCATCCTTTGCACGCACCTTCATCAACTTCCCACTTAGGCGCCGGCCTGGTGCACCTGCCCGAACCCTACCACTTCAGCGGAACAGCCTGCATCTTCCTCTGCCTGTCATTTTCAAAATGAACCTGTGGCAAAGTCCCTAGAGAAGAGCAGTATTTGTGGAAGCAGGTATATCGCAACCCTCAATCAGTATTTTGTGGAAACAGATATATACAGGGTGGGCCATTTATATGGATACACCTTAATAAAATGGGAATGGTTGGTGATATTAACTTCCTGTTTGTGGCACATTAGTATATGTGAGGGGGCAAACTTTTCAAGATGGGTGGTGACCATGGTGGCCATTTTGAAGTCGGCCATTTTGAATCCAACTTTTGTTTTTTCAATAGGAAGAGGGTCATGTGACACATCAAACTTATTGGGAATTTCACACGAAAAACAATGGTGTGCTTGGTTTTAACGTAACTTTATTCTTTCATGAGTTATTTACAAGTTTCTCTTTTTTACAGCCATTGACATGTCGCCGAGGTTAATTGTGTTGATGTCTGGTGAATGCAGTAACCGGGTCATTGCAGCAGATTTCAATGCAAGACACCCTACGAGACCACCCATCTACCATGCTACAGATAGCAAACTGCTTGCTAAGTTTCGTGAAACTGGTTCAGTGTTGGATTTGCCAAAATGTGGACGCATGAAATCTGTCTCTAATGAAGAAACATAAGTGGCTGTCCTAGCTTCATTCAGCAAGAGCCCATAGCGTAGCACTCGCCGCATGTCACTGGAGAGTGGCATTAGTCGAACATCCCTTCGGCGGATATTAGCTACTCACAAATGGCACCCTTACAAACTCTAGCTACTGCAGCATCTCAAAAAGGATGACCCAGATCGGCGCACTGAATTTGCAGAAGGGGCAAAACAAAAATTGGAACAGGACCCTCAGTTTACGCAGAAGATTTTGTTCAGTGATGAGGCAAACTTTTATGTGAATGGTGAAGTTAACAAACAAAACCACCGCTATTGGTCTGACACTAACCCACATTGGATAGATCCCTCCAAGACTGTTGGAACAAAAAAATTGATGGTATGGTATGGTATATGGGGTACAAAGATAGTGGGGCCATTCTTCATCAATGGAAACCTCAAGGCCACTGGATATGCAAAATTGCTCCATGATGATGTGTTTCCCTCTTTATGCACTGAAGCTGGCACGTTCCCTGAGTTTTTCCAGCAAGATGGTGCACCACCACATTATGGGTGTCAGGTCCGAGCATTCCTAGATGAACAGTTTCCTGGAAAGTGGATTGGTCATCGTGAGCCAGTTGAATGGCCCCCAAGGTCTCCCGATCTGACCCACTTAGACTTTTATCTTTGGGGTCAACTGAAGGCAATTGTCTATGCTGTGAAGATACGAGATGTGCAACACCTGAAACTATGGATACTGAAAGCCTGTGCTAGCATTTCTCCTGCGGTGTTGCTATCAGTATGTGAAGAGTGGGAGAGGAGGGTTGCATTGACAATCCAACACAATGGGCAGCACATTGAACACATTTTATAAGTGGTCAGAAACTTGTAAATAACTCATGAAAGAATAAAGTTACGTTAAAACCAAGCACACCATTGTTTTTCTTGTGAAATTCCCAATAAGTTTGATGTGTCACATAACCCTCTTCCTATTGAAAAAACAAAAGTTGGATTCAAAATGGCCGACTTCAAAATGGCCGCCATGGTCACCCCCCATCTTGAAAAGTTTCCCCCCTCACATATACTAATGTGCCACACAAAGGAAGTTAATATCACCAACCATTCCCATTTTATTAAGGTGTATCGATATAAATGGCCCACCCTGTAGAACCCCTTTATCAATATTTGGTGGAAGAAGGTGTATCGCACCCCTCAATCATTATTTTGTGTAAGCAGGTGTATCGTAGGTCTTAATCAATATTTGGTGGAAGCAGGTATATCGCACCTCTCAATCTGTATTTTGTGGAAGCAGGTACAAACCGGATTCCAAAAAAGTTGGGACACTATACAAATCGTGAATAAAAACTGAATGTAATGATGTGGAGGTGCCAACTTCTAATATTTTATTCAGAATAGAACATAAATCACGGAACAAAAGTTTAAACTGAGAAAATGTACCATTATAAGGGAAAAATATGTTGAATCAGAATTTCATGGTGTCAACAAATCCCCAAAAAGTTGGGACAAGGCCATTTTCACCACTGTGTGGCATCTCCCCTTCTTCTTACAACACTCAACAGACGTCTAGGGACCAAGGAGACCAGTTTCTCAAGTTTAGAAATAGGAATGCTCTCCCATTCTTGTCTAATACAGGCCTCTAACTGTTCAATCGTCTTGGGCCTTCTTTGTTGCACCTTCCTCTTTATGATGCGCCAAATGTTCTCTATAGGTGAAAGATCTGGACTGCAGACTGGCCATTTCAGTACCCGGATCCTTCTCCTACGCAGCCATGATGTTGTGATTGATGCAGAATGTGGTCTGGCATTATCTTGTTGAAAAATGCAGGGTCTTCCTTAAAAGAGATGACGTCTGGATGGGAGCATATGTTGTTCTAGAACCTGAATATATTTTTCTGCATTGATGGTGCCTTTCCAGACATGCATGCTGCCCATGCCACACGCACTCATGCAACCCCATACCATCAGAGATGCAGGCTTCTGAACTGAGCGTTGATAACAACTTGGGTTGTCCTTGTCCTCTTTGGTCCAGATGACATGGCGTCCCAGATTTCCAAAAAGAACTTCGAATCGTGACTCATCTGACCACAGAACAGTCTTCCATTTGCCACACTCCATTTTAAATGATCCCTGGCCCAGTGAAAACGCCTGAGCTTGTGGATCTTGCTTAGAAATGGCTTCTTCTTTGCACTGTAGAGTTTCAGCTGGCAACGGCGGATGGCACGGTGGATTGTGTTCACTGACAATGGTTTCTGGAAGTATTCCTGAGCCCATTCTGTGATTTCCTTTACAGTAGCATTCCTGTTTGTGGTGCAGTGTAGTTTAAGGGCCCGGAGATCACGGGCATCCAGTATGGTTTTACGGCCTTGACCCTTACGCACAGAGATTGTTCCAGATTCTCTGAATCTTCGGATGATGTTATGCACAGTTGATGATGATAGATGCAAAGTCTTTGCAATTTTTCGCTGGGTAACACCTTTCTGATATTGCTCCACTATCTTTCTGCGCAACATTGTTGGAATTGGTGATCCTCTACCCATCTTGGCTTCTGAGAGACACTGCCACTCTGAGAAGCTCTTTTTATACCCAATCATGTTGCCAATTGACCTAATTAGTGTTAATTGGTCTTCCAGCTCTTCGTTATGCTCAAATTTACTTTTTCCAGCCTCTTATTGCTACTTGTCCCAACATTTTTGGGATTTGTTGACACCGTGAAATTTTGAATCAACGTATTTTTCCTTTAAAATGATACATTTACTCGGATTAAACGTTTGATCTGTCATCTACGTTCTATTACAAATAAAATATTGACATTTGCCATCTCCACATCATTGCATTCAGTTTTTATTCACAATTTGTTTAGTGTTCCAACTTTTTTGGAATCCGGTTTGTATATAGAACCCCTTAATCAATATTTGGTGGAAGCTGGTATATTTTACCCCTCAATCAGTATTTTGTGAAAGGAGGAATATAGAGTCCCTTAATCAATATTTGGTGAAATCAGGTATATCGCACCCCTCAATCTCTATTTTGAGGAAGCAGGTATATCAAACCCCTTAATCAGTATTTTGCAGAAGCAGGTATATCGAACCCCTCAATCAGTATTTTGTAGAATCAGTTGTATCGCAGGCCTCAATCAATATATGTTGGAAGCAGGTATATAACTCTCCTTAATCAATAGTTTGTGGAAGCAGGTGTATCGTAGGCCTCAATCAATATTTGGTGGATTCAGGTATATCAGTCCCCTTAATCAGTATTTTGTGGAAGCAGGTATATTGAACCCCTCAAACATAATTTTTTGGAAGCAGTTATATAGAACCCATGAATTAATATTAGGTGGAAGCAGGTACAGTACAGACCTCATTCAAAGAGTTTTCTTTATTTTCATGAAGGGTTCAAAACTATGAATTAACACATGTGGAATTATATACATAACAAACAAGTGTGAAACAACTGAAAATATGTAATATTCTAGGTTCTTCAAAGTAGTCACCTTTTGCTTTGATTACTGCTTTGCACACTATTGGCATTCTCTTGATGAGCTTCAAGAGGTAGTCCCCTGAAATGGTTTTAACTTCATAGGTGTGCCCTGTCAGGTTTAATAAGTGGGATTTCTTGCCTTATAAATGGGGTTGGGACCATCAGTTGCGTTGAGGAGAAGTCAGGTGGATACACAGCTGATAGTCCTACTGAATAGACTGTTAGCTGTTTTTTTCTTGCCATAATACAAATTCTAAGTAAAGAAAAACGAGTGGCCATCATTACTTTAAGAAATGAAGGTCAGTCAGTCAGCCGAAAAATTGGGAAAACTTTGAAAGTAAGGGCTATTTGACCATGAAGGAGAGTGATGGGGTGCTGCGCCAGATGACCTGGCCTCCACAGTCACCGGACCTGAACCCAATCAAGATGGTTTGGGGTAAGCTGGACCGAAGAGTGAAGGCAAAAGGGCCAACAGGTGCTAAGCACTTTTGGAAGACCATTTTGGAAGACTTTTGGAAGACCATTTCAGGTGACTACCTCTTGAAGCTCATCAAGAGAATGCCAAGAGTGTGCAAAGCAGTAATCAAAGCAAAAGGTGGCTACTTTGAAGAACCTAGAATATGACATATTTTGAGTTGTTTCACACTTGTTTGTTATGTATATAATTTCACATGTGTTAATTTATAGTTTTGATGCCTTTATAGTCATGAAAATAAAGAAAACTCTTTGAATGAGAAGGTGTGTCCAAACTTTTGGTCTGTACTGTATATCGAACCCCTCAATCTGTATTTAGTGGAAGCAGGTATATCAAAATTCTCATTTAGTATTTTATGGAAGAAAGTATATTGCACCCCTCAATGAGTATTTTGTGGAAGCATGTATTTCAAACATCTAAATTAGCATTTTGTCAAAGCAGTAATATAAATCACCTTAATCAGTATTTTGTTGAAGCAGGTATATAGAACCCCTTAATCAGTATTTCGTGGAAGCATGTAAATCGCAGCCCTCAATCTATATTTTGTGGAAGCAGGTATATCAAACCCCTTAATCAGTATTTTGCATAAACAGGTATATCACACCCCTCAATCAGTATCTTCTGAAATCAGGTGTATCGCAGGCCTCAATCAATATTTGGTGGAAGCAGGTATATAAATCCCCTTAATCAGTATTTTGTGGAAGCAGATGTATCACAGGCCTCAATCAATATTTGGTGGAAGCAGGTATATCAGTCCCCTTAATCAGTATTTTGTGGAAGCAGGTATATAGAACCCCTTAATCAATATTTGGCAAAGCAGGTATATTGTACCCCTCAATCAGTATTTTGTGGAAGCAGGTGTATCATAGGCCTCATTCAATATTTGGTGGAAGCAGGTATATTGCACCTCTCAATTTGTATTTAGTGGAAGCAGGTATATAGAACCCCTTGATCAATATTTGGTGGAAGCTGGTATATCTCACCCCTCACTCAGTATTTTGTGAAAGCAGGTATATAGAACCCCTTAATCAGTATTTTGCAGAAGCAGGCATATCAAACCCCTCAATCAGTATTTTGTGGAATCAGTTGTATCACAGGCCTCATTCAATATTTGGTAAAAGCAGGTATATAAATTCCCTTAATCAGTATTTTGTGGAAGCAGGAGTATCGCAGGCCTCAATCAATATTTGGTGGCATCAGGTATATCAGTCCCCTTAATCAGTATTTTGTGAAAGCAGGTATCTCGAACCCCTCAAACATTATTTTGTGGAAGCAGTTATATAGAACCCTAGAGTTGAGCGAACACCTGGATGTTCGGGTTCGACGAGTTCGGCCGAACTTGAAAAAATAGTTTGGGTTCTGGAGACCCGAACTTGAACCCGAACCTGAACCTCATTGAAGCTAATGGGGACCCGAACTTTTGGGCACTAAAATGGCTCTAAAATAGTCCTGGAAAGGGCTAGATTTCTGCAGAAGGCAGCAAAATGTGCTTAAGAGCATGTCAACTGCTCTGCAAACAAATGTGGATAGGGAAATGACTTAAAATAACAAAATATAGAAAATTTTTAAATAACAATCTGGATCTAGGAGTAGGAGGCGGTGGATCGGTGGATGTGGCGGTGTAGGTTGAAGTGGCGGTGTAGGTGGAAGCGGCGGTGAAGGAGGAATAGGTAGCCAATACTGATTTGTGTTATTTTTTTATTTTTAAATTGGGGTATCCCCCAAAATATTGGGACATATAACAAAATTAAACAAAGAATAAGTGCACTTGAGTACAAGAATGGATGGTTGAGGCTGGTATAAATGTCTATTCTGCCCAAGGTACGCACAAGTCCTGTGGGATCCATGCCTGGTTCATTTTAATAAACTAAGCTTGTCGACATTGGCTGCGGCCTGTGATAATGCTCCCTGCCATGCTAAACACATCTTCACACTATACACTGGCTGCAGGGCAGGTCAGCACCTCCAAGGCTGACAAAGCTTTTCCACATTTCGGCCATGCTAACCCTGCCTTCTCAGGTGCTGGCGGTGCCCCAGCTGCGTTGGCGACCTCTTCCTCCTCCTCTGTCTTCGCCTTGTGCTTCCATTGTGTCCCCGCTGTCAGGTGGGAATGCCATCAGCAGCGCGTCTACCAGCGTGAGCTTATAGTCGCGCATCTTCCAATCAGTAACATATGTTTTAACTAAATTTAGTTCCCTGTCAGCAATGCAGAGCAGGGGTTTATTCACGGCAAAAGGGGGTTCATGTCAACCAGCAATAGAACAGAGGATTTTGAGAGAATGAGGCCCATGTCACCCAGGCACAGCAGGGGTTCATTCGCGGCAAAAGGGAGTTCATTTCACCCAGCTATAGAACAGAGGATTTTGAGAGAATGAGGCCCATGTCACCCAGGCCATGCAGGGGTTAATTCACCCAGCAATAGAACAGACATTTTTGAGAGGTTTAGGCCCCTGTCACCGAGGCACAGCAGGGGTTTATTCATGGCAAAACTAGCTTCATGTTACCCAGCAATTGAACAGAGGATTTTGAGTGATTTAGGCCCCTGTCACCCAGGCACAGCAGGGGTTCATTCACGGCAAATGGAGGTTCTTGTCACCCAGCAATAGAACAGAGGATTTTGAGAGATTTAGGCCCCTGTCACCCAGGCACAGCAGGGGTTTGTATATGCCAAAAATTGTAAAATGTCACCCGACAATTAAAAATAAGAATTTTTGAAATGTAGGTCCCTGTCACCTATGCAGAGCAGGGTTTTATACCCAGCAAAAATTGTAACATGTCACCCGACTGTAACGGGGTGCCGAAGGCACACTCGGTCTCCCATCAGCCGCAGACCTGCTGCTTAGCTTCGGGAGCGAGGATCTGTGTTTGACCTCGTTCCCAGGGCGGCTTTGCTAGCTGGGAGGCTCCCTGCTCCTAGGTCTGCCTTGAGCGCCGAGCTGATCACTCGGTGCTCGACTGGTCGGTCTGTCGGTCATGTGACGCTGGCCACGTTACATGACCCTCACTCCCCACTATAAATACAGGCAGACTGCTGGCCACAGGTTGCCTGTTAATTTAGGTTCCTGGCAGTTGTTGGATACCTGTGTACTTACCTGATCCTGTTCCCTGACGATCCTTTGCCTGCTCCTCCTGTACTGCGCATCCTTCCTGGACCTCGGCTTCCACCTGACTATTCTTTGCAGACTCCTTTGGTATTTCTCGACTCTCCTGGTATTTATGACCCCGGCTTCTCCTGACCTTTCTTTGCTTATCCCTTTGTACTGCGTTGTCCTCTTGGTTTTGACCCGGTCCGTTCACTATCCGTTATTTGTCTTGTCTGTTCTTCCCGCACGTATACTAAGTTAGGGACTGCCGTCCAGTTGTCCCCTGTCATCAGGACTCGTGAGGCAAGTAGGCAGGGCCAGGGGTGAGGGTGGAGCGCAGTGGTCACTATCCTCCCCCCTGTGTGTGTGTGTACGTGACCGTTACAGATTAAAAGGCCCAATAACCACTGTATAATGAATCCTCTGGTGACCCTGACTGACCATGTCTCTAATCTGACGCAGATGGTGCAGGAGCTAGGGGAAAAACTCCTTTCTTTTGAGTTAGGGCAAGATTCTTCCACTCCTCAGGCCTCCAGTCCGCATTTTGAGCCCCAGATTAAGCTCCCAGAACCCTTTTCTGGAGACCGGAAGAAGTTTCTCTCTTTTAAGGAGAGTTGCAGACTTTACTTCTGTTTGCGCCCCGTGTCCTCTGGCCCCGAGAATCAACGTGTGGGCATTATCATTCCCGACTACAGGGTTTTCTTTACCTGCTGGCGCCAGTTGTTTAACTTCTGTGGTGGGGTACTTTCAGGCCCTGGGTACCCTCTATGATGAACCAGACAGGGCTCTAGTAGCCGAGACGGCTCTAAAGGCACTGGTTCAGGGCAATCTACCCGCGGAGGATTATTGCACCCAATTCAGAAGGTGGTGTGTCCCCTCAGGATGGAACAAACCAGCCCTGAAGAGTCAGTTCAGGTCAGGTCTGTCTGATAATTTAAAGGATCTTCTGGTCAGTTATCAACTACCAGAGACTTTAGAGGAGATGATGACCCTTGTTGTCCGACTTGACCGACGGGTTAGAGAGAGACGACAGGAACAACAGTTCTCTTCCCAGATGGTGGTCCAGCCAGAGGCCTATCCCAGAGACAATGCTGAGGTCTCCACCGAGGAACCCATGCAGGTTGGCATGACCCGAGGGAATCTTCGCCGCACACGTGGAGAATGCTTTTACTGTGGAGATCCTGACCATTGGATCAACCAGTGTCCTAAGAAGGTCCTCTCTGTCAAGTCTCCTAAGGCAAGGCAGCCTAAAGACCAGGTACACCCTGATTTTTCTAAATGTAAGCTTTTGGTACCCATTACGATTTCTCTGGGGGTAGATAAATGGGTAGATAAATGGCCGGGTATGGCCTTTATTGATTCTGGCTCAGCGGCCAGCTTTATTGACTCTGAGAACGCTGTAAGATTGGGTATTCCAATGTTTGCTTTACCAACTCCTATCCATTTCATGGTTATTGATGCTACTCCTCTTATTGGTGGTACGGTGAGCTCATGTACCTCAGAGATTTCTCTAACCGTGGGTGTGTGCCACTCAGAGAGATGTTCCATTTTAGTCCTGGAGAACCTACCAGCTGAGGTGGTACTAGGGTTGCCTTGGCTCCGACTACATAACCCAACTATAGATTGGTCCAAGGGGGAGTTGGTGAGATGGGGGCCTAAGTGTGACTCGTGCTTGTCCGTGGTACAGGCTGGGGTCTCAGTAAAGTCTGATACTTTACCCACTATAGGGAATATTCTGATGTATTCTCATCACCAACCCCGGAGGTTCTTTCCCCATAGACCTTATGATTGTACTATAGAGCTAGTAGAGGGGCCAAGTTATAATCTTTCTAAGCCCGAACGCAAGGCCATGGAAGATTATATTAAGGAGAGCCTTGGTAAAAGGCATATTAGACCTTCTGTCTCTCCTATGGGGGCGGGGGTTTTCTTCGTTAAGAAAAAAGATGGTGGTCTTAGGCCATGTATCGATTACCGGAGATTAAATAAAATCACTGTCCAGAATAGATACTCCCTCCCATTGATTCCGGATTTATTTAACCAGGTTCTGGGGGCAACCTGGTTTTCCAAGATTGATCTGAAAGGGGCATACAATCTAATCTGAATCAAGGAGGGAGACGAATGGAAGACGGCGTTCAATACTCCGGCAGGACACTTTGAATATTAGGTGATGCCTTTTGGACTCAGCAATGTCCCAGCTGTGTTCCAAAACTTCATGAATGACATTCTTAGGGAGTTCTTAGGTAAATTTGTTATTGTCTATCTTGACGACATTTTGATATTCTCTCCTGACTTCGAATCCCATGTGTTTCATGTTAAACAAGTATTAGAGGTGTTGAGGGAGAATCAGCTATCTGCTAAGCAAGAGAAATGTGTCTTTGGTGTACAGGAGATTCTGTTTCTAGGGCATGTTCTGACTCCTCACGCCTTCAAGATGAATCCTGGTAAGGTACTAGCAATTAAGGAATGGGTAAGACCTTCATCCTTAAAGGCCTTACAACGGTTCTTAGGTTTCGCCAATTACTATCGTAAATTTATTATTAATTGCTAAACCATTGACCGGCCTTACTAAGAAAGGGGTGTTGATTTGGAGAATTGGTCTACTGAGGCCATTTCTTCATTTGAAAAATTAAAAAAGGCATTCAGTAGCGCTCCCATTCTGATCCAGCCTGATCAGGAGAGACCTTTTATTGTGGAGGTGGATGCGTCCGAGGACGGCGCAGGAGCAGTCCTTTCACAAGGTCCTGCTAGCCTCACTAACCTGAGACCATGTGCCTTCTTCTCCAGGAAATTCTCTCCCACGGAGAGAAACTACGACATAGGGAATAGGGAGCTGCTGGCCATTAAATGGGCATTTGAGGAGTGGAGGCATTTTCTGGAGGGGGCAAGGCATTGTGTAACTGTTGTCACTGACCATAAAAATTGTTTCTCGAGTCTGCTAAGAGGTTGAATCCCCGTCAAGCCAGATGGGCTCTGTTTTTTACTCGTTTTGATTTTTCCATTACTTTCAGGCCGGGAATTAAAAATGTGAAGGCGGACGCATTATCTCGGAGCTTCCATGCTTTTCAACCTACTGAGGTACCACCTGAATCCATCCTACCAGCAAAAATCTTCATAGCAGCTCTAACCCAGGATATCTCGGCTTGCATTAGGTCTGAACAACATCTGGCACCGGTATCCACCCCAACAGATATACACCAATAAATGACTCACAGAAGTGAGTACCCGTGCCAAGCCTGCACATGAAGTAAGACACCAAAAAAGGGAAATGGGGCTAGCACAAATAGTAGTAAATATAAGCTTTATTATAGTCTCTACACGAGCTAAAATACAGATAAAAGACAATATCGTGGTGGATGAAAAACACACTGGACGACATGGGACACCACTAATCACTCAACATATCGAGGCTGGAAATGTCACATAGTATATACATAACCCCAAATAGCCCAAGCTATAAGAACAGAGTACAAATCAGATACAGTACAAAGAAGTATAAAGTGTAAAGTGCATAGTGCAAATCTAACAGAGTACATAGGTCTATTATACTAAACTGTCCACTAAAGAGCCATGAAGTAAATACCTGAGTGGTGAACTCTGTTAGATTTGCACTATGCACTTTATACTTCTTTGTACTGTATCTGATTTGTACTCTGTTCTTATAGCTTGGGCTGGTTATATGTACTAGACACTAATTTGGGGTTATGTATATACCATGTGACATTTCCAGCCTCGATATGTTGAGTGATTAGTGGTGTCCCATGTCGTCCAGTGTGTTTTTCATCCACCACGATATTGTCTTTTATCTGTATTTTATCGTATTTTGTCTCGTGTAGAGACTATAATAAACCTTATATTTACTACTATTTGTGCTAGCCCCATTTCCCTTTTTTGGTGTCTTACTCCCAACAGATAAGTTGTTTGTTCCCGTACAATTTCGTCTCCAGCTGTTGGGTGAGTGTCACGATTCTGCCTTTTGTGGACATCCGGGTGTTGAGGGCACTAAGGATCTGGTTTTTAGATCTTATTGGTGGCCCACTCTAACTAGGGATGTCAAGTCCTACATGTCAGCCTGTAAGGTTTGTGCCAGGTCCAAGACACCTAGGACTCGCCCTGCTGGTAACCTATGACCCCTACCCATTCCCAGTAGACCCTGGTCCCATATCTCGATGGACTTTATAACTGACCTACCGCCGGCGGAGGGTAAGACTGTAGTTTGGGTAGTGGTCGATAGGTTTAGCAAGATGGTCCATTTCATTCCCCTGTCTAAACTCCCGAATGCCAAAACCCTGGCGTCTATTTTTGTGAAAGAAATTGTTCGATTGCATGGTATCCCGGAAAATATTGTTTCTGACAGGGGTGTGCAGTTTGTGTCCAAATTCTGGAGGGCCTTCTGTCAAAAATGTCAAATTTCATTGTCTTTTTCCTCTGCCTACCACCCTGAGAGTAATGGGCAGACTGAACGCCTTAATCAGTCTGTGGAAAAATTCTTGAGGTTGTATGTTGCTGATGACCAGCAATTATGGGTGAAATTTCTTCCATTGGCTGAATTTGCTTTGAATAACCGTGTCAATTCTTCTGCTGGGTTTTCACCTTTCTTTTGTAACCATGGTTTCCATCCCCGTTTTCATTCTGGGTCATCCGTCTCCTCCTCGAACCTTGAGGCGGATAGGCTCTCCTCTGAACTGTGCACAGTTTGGGCCCGGGTTCAATCGAACTTAGAAAAGGCTCAAAGTTCTCAGAAACTCAAGGCCGATAGGAGACGTTCAAGGGGGGTGAATTTTCAGGTTGGGGATAAGGTATGGTTGTCCTCCAAGAATCTCTCTCTTAAGGTAGATTCTAAAAAGTTTGCTCCTCGATTTGTTGGACCATATAAGATCACAGAGGTGATTAACCCAGTATCATTAATAATAATGTGTTCCATAAATCTCTACTTAAAAAATATTTTGAACCGGTAGTACCATCGAAAGCCTCGCCTCTGACGGTTCTTGTTAATAATGCTATCGAGTATGTGGTGTCTAAAATAGTGGATGTCAGGAAGGTGCGTAATTCCTTGCAGTACCTGATTCACTGGAAGGGGTATGGACCTGAAGAGAGATCTTGGGTACCTGCCAGGGAGGTTCATGCTCCTAGACTTGTTCGAAAATTTCATTTAGAACACCCTGAAAGGCCATCGCCTGAAGTCTTGGGTCTGGTGGCCCCTCGTAAAAGGGGGGGTTCTGTAACGGGGTGCCGAAGGCACACTCGGTCTCCCATCAGCTGCAGACCTGCTGCTTAGCTTCTGGAGCGAGGATCTGTGTTTGACCTCGTTCCCAGGGCGGCTTTGCTAGCTGGGAGGCTCCCTGCTCCTAGATCTGCCTTGAGCGCCGAGCTGATCACTTGGTGCTCGACTGGTCGGTCATGTGACGCTGGCCACGTCACATGACCCTCACTCCCCACTATAAATACAGGTAGCCTGCTGGCCACAGGTTGCCTGTTAATTTAGGTTCCTGGCAGTTGTTGGATACCTGTGTACTTACCTGATCCTGTTCCCTGACGATCCTTTGCCTGCTCCTCCTGTACTGCGCATCCTTCCTGGTATATTGACCTCGGCTTCCACCTGACTATTCTTTGCGGACTCTTTTGGTACTTCTCGACTCTCCTGGTATTTATGACCCCGCCTTCTCCTGACCTTTCTTTGCTTATTCCTCTGTACTGCGTTGTTCTCTTGGTTTTGACCCGGTCCGTTCACTATCCGTTATTTGTCTTGTCTGTCCTTCCCGCACGTATACTAAGTTAGGGACTGCCGTCCAGTTGTCCCCTGTTATCAGGACTCGTGAGGCCCCTGTGTGTGTGTGTACGTGACCGTTACACCGAATTTTTTAAATTTAGGGCACTAAAATGGGCACTTTTTTGCACTAAAATGGCTCAAAAATAGTCCTTAAAAAGGCTAGAGGGATGTAAAAGGCAGTACAATGTGCTTAAGAGCATGGCAACTGCTCTGCAAACAAATGTGGATAGGGAAATAACTTAAAATAAAATAAAGTGACTAAAAATTACAAATTGTTAACCTGCAACTCAGAGGAGGAGGTGGATATGGAGTCGGAGGTTGAGGAGGCGGTGAACGTGGTGTTGTAGGTGGAGGCAGCGATAGAGGAGGAGCAGGTAGCCAACAATTTTTTTTTGTTTTTTATTGGGGTAGGTAGCCCCTAAAATATTGAGACAAATAAAAAAAAGAAAACACAGAATCATTGCACTTGACTTGACTACAAGAATGTATGTTTGATGGCGGTATAAATGTCTATTCTGCACAAGGTACAGACAAGTCTTGTGTGGTCAGGCGGCTACGTTTGTCTGTAATGACGCCCCCTGCCGTGCTAAACACACGTTCAGACAATAAACTGGCTGCAGGCAGGCCAGCACCTCCAAGGCATAAAGGGCAAGCTCAGGCCATGTGGACAATTTGGAGACCCAGAAGTTGAACGGGGCAGAACCATCAGTCAGTACGTGTAGGCGTGTGCACAGGTACTGTTCCACCATGTTGTTCAAATGCTGCCTCCTGCTAAGACGTTCCATATCAGCTGGTGGTGACGGTTGTTGTGGCGAGGTGACAAAGCTTTTCCACATGTCGGCCATGCTAACCCTGACTTCTGAGGTGCTGGCGGTGACCCAGCTGCGTTGGCGACCTCTTCCTCCTCCTCCTCTGCCTTCGCCTTGTGCTTCCACTTTTCCCCCGGTGTCAGTTGGGAATGCTCTTAGTAGCGCATCTACCAGAGTGTGCCTGTAGTCGCGCATCTTCCTATCACGCTCCAGTGAGGGAATTAAGGGTGGCATGTTGTCTTTGGGCATCCAGCAGGGTGGCCACCTAGTAGTCTGCACAAGTTAAAATGTTGCCAACTCTGCGGTCGTTGCACAGGCACTGCAGAATGTAGTTGCTCATGTGTGCCAGGCTTCCCAGAGGTAAGGAGAAGCTGTCCTCTGAGGAAGTTGTATCGTCTGTGTCCTCCGTAACCCCCCAGCCATGCTCCAGTGATGGCCACGAGCTCCGTTGGGTGCCACCCTGCTGTGAACATGGTTCCTCCTCCTCCTCATTCACATCGTCCTCCAGAACTGTGCCCTGGCTGGCCAAATGTGTACCTAGCCTCTGCTGGTTCAGGAACCCACCCTCTGAGCCACTTCTAAATGTCTGGCCTGAAACCCTTTGAAATGACCCCTCTTCCTCCTCCTCCTCCTCCTGTGCCACATCCTCTTCCATCATCGCCCTAAGTGTTTTCTCAAGGAGACATATAAGTGATATTGTAATGCTGATAACGGCTTCATCGCCACTGGCCATGTTGGTGGAGTACTCGAAACAGCGCAACATGGCACACAGGTCTCGCATGGAGGCCCACTCATTGGTGGTGAAGTGGTGCTGTTCCGCAGAGCAACTGACCCGTGCGTGCTGCAGCTGAAACTCCATTATCGCCTGCTGCTGTTCGCCCAATCTCTCTAGCATATGCAAGGTGGAGTTCCACCTGGTGGGCACGTTGCATATGAGGCGGTGAGCGGGAAGGCCGAAGTTACGCTGCAGCGCAGACAGGCAAGCAGCAGGATGAGAACGCCGAAAGCGCGCACAAATGGCCGGCACTTTATGCAGCAGCTTTGACATGTCGGGGTAGTTGTTAATGAATTTCTGCACCACCAAATTCGGCACATGCTCCAGACAAGGGATGTGCATCAAACCGGCTAGTCTCAGAGCTACAATGAGATTTTGCCCATTATCGCACACCACCAGGCCGGGCTTGAGGCTCACTGACAGCAACCACTCATCGGTCTGTTCTTCTATACCCCTCCACATCTCCTGCACGGTGTAGGGTTTGTCCCCCAAACACATCAGTTTTAGAACCGCCTGCTGACGTTTACCCCTGGCTGTGCTGAAGTTGGTGGTGAAGGTCTTTCGCTGACCGGATGAGGAGGTGGTAGAAGAGGAGGAGGAATCCAAGTAGGGGGAGGAGGCAACAGGAGGCAAAGAATAATGCCCTGAGATCCTTGGTGGTGGAAGGACATGCACCAAACTGCTATCCGCCTGGGGCCCAGCCGCCACTACATTTACCCAGTGTGCAATTAGGGAGATATAGCGTCCCTGCCCGTGCTTACTGGTCCACGTATCTGTGGTTAGGTGGACCTTGCCACAGATGGCATTGTGCAGTGCACACTTGATTTTATCCGCCACTTGGTTGTGCAGGGAAGGGACGGCTTGCCTGGACAAGTATTGGCGGATGGGAACGACGTACTGCGGGACAGCAATCGCCATCAGCTGTATGAAACAGTCCGTCTCCACCAGACGGAATGACAGCATTTCAAAGGCCAGTAGTTTAGAAATGCTGGCATTCAGGGCCAGGGATCAAGGGTGGGTAGGTGGGTACTTCAGCTATCCATCTCCCAAACCGTGGAGAGAAAGCGAAACGCTTCCGCCTGACATGGTGGAGATGCTTGGTGACAGAGGTGGTGGTGTTAGTGACACATCCTCTGTTTGCTGGGCGGCAGGTGACAATGTTACTCCAGAGGTGGAGGAAGAGGCCGAGACTGCAGCAGAAGAGGGAGCAGGAGGGGCCCTTTCTTGGTTTTTAAGGTGCTTACTCCACTATTGCTTGTGTTTCGCATGTAGATGCCTGCTCATACGGGTTGTGCTCAGGTTCAGAATGTTAATGCCTCGCTTCAGGCTCTGATGGCACAGCGTGCAAACCACTCGGGTCTTGTTGTCAGCACATTGTGTGAAGAACTGCCATGCCAGGGAACTCCTTGGAGCTGGCTTTGGTGTGCTCGGTCCCTGGGTGCGGTGGGCAGTAACAGGCGTACTGTCTTCCCATGTACTCATCCTGAAACATAAGTGGTTGGGCATCAGTGCATTCAATGTCTTCCACTTCTGGGGCAGGGCTATGTGGAAGGCCCTGGAAAACCCTGCCAGCAGAGTTATCGAAAAGCATGAGACTGCTGCATGACTTGGGGTTTAGACTGCTTGGCTGATTTGCAAGGGGGTGAGGTGAAAGACTGATGGGCATGGGCTGCAGGTGCCAACTCTGAGCTTTCTGCAGAGGACTGGGTGGGAGATAATGTGAAGGAACTTGATCCACTGTCAGCCCCCCAATCTACTTACGCCTGTACTTGTTCTGGCCTCACCATCCGTACAGCGGCATTGGGGCCTACCAAATAACGCTGCAGGTTCTGGCTCCTACTCGCACCTGAGGAAGGTGTTTCACTTGGACGTGTAGCTGGCGCAGAACGGCCACGTCCTCTCCCTCCAACAGGAGCTCCACCAACACCACCACAACCATGTCCACGTCGCTTATTTGATGTTCATTATTTGCGTTCTCCCACCAGGTGTCAATTAAACTGCCAATAGTCAACAATTAATTTCCTTAACAGTAAGGCAGCGCCCGTGTCATAAACAGAATACATTTCTTTAGGTCACACAACAGTGTAACAGAGCAATTGAATACAATTACTTCATTATCACCAAAAGTTTGAATTTTCAAACCAACAATTTAACTGCAGAAGATAACGGTTTAATTTGACTGTCAGAAAAGCAACGTACACTGAAAATGTTCAATCTACCACAAAACCAGTGTTAATTGCAAATAACTGTAGAAATGCAGTATTTCACAGGTAAATTCTAAAATAACTAATGCTGTGTTGTACACAAAAGTGCTCTGGGGCAATAGTACAGTGTTTTTTGGCAACCAACTGTGTAAATGCAGAGTTCCACTGGTTACTTCACATAAAAGAAATACAGGGTAGGGGGCGGAGCCTGCACCGGAGCTAGATGGCAGCTTGAAGTGCAGCTCTGCTGTATAAGAAGCCCTCACAGCCTTTTCAACCCAGCCTTTTGGTGCCAGAAAGGTCAAGATAGGTGGCCAAAGACCCGTGGACATACAGGGGCAAAATAAAGAAGCGATTCCTAGCGAATCTATGGAGAAATTCCTAAAGAAAGCAGCACAGATACATGTGGCCAAAGATTCCAAGATGGCGCCCGGAACGCCGAGAGCGGCCGGGAACATGGTAAAGCTGCTGCTGCTGCCTCTGAGAAGGTAAGGGAAGTCTCCCCTGGAATAGACACCCTGCCTATATCAAGATCATTCTTGAAAGAGGCCCTATGTGAAGCGCTAGACCCGCTTAAAACGGATCTCACATCTATTAAGGAAGACATGCGACATATAGGGAGGAGAGTGGAAGTGTTAGAAGAAACACAGCTAGCGATAATATCGCATCAAACAGAAACTTCCTCTGCTTTGTCTCTTCACCAAAGGCATCTAAATTCCCTGTACACACTCCTGGAAGATCAAGAGAACAGGGGAAGACGCAATAATTTGCGATTTAGAGGCATACCAGAATCCGTGGGGGCAGAAGACATACAAGAAACAGTGATGAATATATGCTTGCAGCTGCTAGGCCCAGATTCCTCTCATGAGATCAATTTAGAGAGAGTACACAGGGCATTGCGCCCCAAACCTCAAGCTACAGAACCACCAAGAGATGTGATTTGTAAATTCCTCCATTACCCTGTTAAGGACGCTATCCTGAACAAAGCTAGAAACGCCCCACAAGTGAATGTGAATGATTGTCCTATCTCTATATACCAGGACTTAGCACAAACAACCTTAAAGAAAAGAAGGGCCCTGAAACCATTAATTGAATGGTTACGTAACAACAAAGTGATGTATAAATGGCTCTTCCCTTTTGGCTTGTCCTTTGTATTCAACGGTCAGAGATTTTCAATATCCTCATTCCAAGACCTGAACAGAGTATTTGACATCCTGCAAATTGATCACCTGCATATTGAAAACTGGGACGTTATCCAAGGAAATATTACTTCAACCAACCTCTCAACAGCTGTTCCTTGGGAGACTCCTCGTCCAGCTAAATCCCAAAAATCAAGAACAGGACGTAACTCCTCCACGCCAAGACGCCTTCCTCTAAATGAAGATTGAGGACTTCCTTAAATCCACATCAGGATCCAGCTACATCATATGTACTGATCTTCTAGTCCAGGATTTTATTAAGTATTTCAATAGATTTATATGTTTCTAGTCACATATATGTTTTATGTCCTATCTGAAGAATGTTTTATTTCTCCACCTGACTTGTACCATGTTAGGTTCCTACCTATAGGCCCATACGAGGGTGACATACTGAGTCACAACATGTTGTGTACTATTCCCCCCCTACCCCTTAAATTGAGTGTAACAGCTCTACTTCCCAAACAGATAACAACTGTATGCTATCTCTGTTCTCAAGTTTGTTTTGTTCTTTTTGTTATGATGACAGGTTCCTTCAATTGTCTAGGATACTTCCCCATGACGAGGGGGTGCGTCTTTAGAACCCAGATGCTCCACCAAGACAGGCTAAGTACTCTCAAATTGCACCCACTTGAGATTTCTCAGAGCTTGCATCGATCGGCCACCTTCTGGGATGATGGCTGACCTATGTGTAGCTTCGTTAAATGTTAAAGGGTTCCACGCCCCTGCTAAACGCAGCCAAATATTCTCACAAATGAAGAATAAAAAATGCTCAGTGCTGATGCTCCAAGAGACACATTTTAAATTTAACAAATACCCTAACCTTTCCAGATCCCTATTCACACAGTGGTATCACTGTGGCTCCAATTCAGGAGCATCTGAGCGTTGGGTTCCGAAGGGGCCTCCCCTTTTTTCTATATTTCACACACCCAGGACGTAGAAGGTAGATACATCTTTTTAAAGGGAACCATTGCTAACCAACATTATACATTTGCTAATATCTACGCTCCTAATACTAATCAGGTATCATGGCTAGTGGAGGTTCTTTCCCTTTTGGAGTCTTATAAGGAGGGAGTGGTTCTGTTTGGAGGGGATTTAAATATTGCAATGGAGCCATTACTAGACTCGACCTCTAAGAAGTCCGCAATCTCTTTTAAGGCCCTAAAACATCTTAAAAGAAAAATGCATCAAAGCGCCTTGTTGGATGTCTGGCGTCTGTTTAACCCCTCCAGGCGGGACTACACTTTATTTTCTTCACCCCATCATTCATACCACCGATTAGATTTTTTATTAATTTCTAAGGAGCATCTAGGATTGTGTAACCGGGCATACATTGGTAACATACTCCACTCCGACCATGCACTCATATTCCTAAATATTCTGGCCCCATCGTTAGCACCACGAGCATTTAAGTGGCGGCTGAATGAACAGCTTATTACGACTGAAGATAATTTAAAAACTATCCAACCATTATTAGAAGAGTTCTTCTCTCTCAACTCCCTCCCCGAAACCTCTCCACATATTTTATGGGATGCCCATAAGGCTTACATGAGGGGCCAATTTATTAACCTGGGAGCAAGAATTAAAAAACAGAGGAAAAAACAAGTTGACATATTACTGGCTCAGATCCAACGGCTAGAGATTCTACATAAAAAGTCCCTGTCACAAGCCCACCTTGAGGAACTCACAGAAACTAGATCTAAACTAAAAAACATTCTCAATACTTCCTCGGCGAAATATTACCTCCATACACAGTTTAAATACTACGCACATGAGGATAAAGCGTCAAAATTCATGATGCAACGCATGAAACAGAGAAAGTCACATAACTATATACACAAGATTAAATCCCCAGATATAGGCGAGGTTTTCTCTACACCAGAAATAGCCAGTCAGTTTCATAAATTTTATTACTCTCTTTACAATATAAATGACGCTGAAAGAAAGGATATTAACCCTTCCCTTCCATCTCCGGAAAAATCAGTTAAGGCATTCCTTACCCCGCTCTCTCTACCATCCCTATCCGAGAGTCAATCCCAAGTTCTCCAAGCCCCATTCACACTAGAAGAGGTATTGACAGCAATTAAACAACTTCCAAATGGGAAGAGCCCTGGCCCAGATGGCTACCCTGCTTTATATTACCGTACCTTTCGAAATTTATTAGGCCCGTACCTACTAAAAATATACAACTGCTCCCTGTCTGGTGTACCGCTTACCCCTGACATGACTAGGGCAAATATTACGCTTATTTCAAAAGAAGGAAAGGATATCTCCCTATGTTCTAACTATCGTCCTATATCACTATTAAATCTGGATTTAAAAATCTTAGCCAAAATGTTAGCATCTCGTCTGTCCAACTTTCTTCCAACGCTAATCAAAGATGATCAAGTGGGCTTCGTCCATGGTAGGGAGGGCAGAGATAACACGGCTAAAGTTCTGAATGCTATATATTATGCTAAGAGGCTACGTCGTTCTCTGGTCCTCCTTAGCACGGACGTGGAAAAAGCATTTGATAGGGTTAACTGGGAGTATATGGAAAAAGTTCTTCAAGCCTTTAAATTTCCAGATCCATATATTAAAGCTATCTTCTCATTATACACCCATGCATCAGCTTCCATTATTATTAATGATACTCTATCCCAGCCCTTCAATATCCGTAACGGCACCAGACAGGGATGCCCCCTATCACCACTAATTTTTGTCTTGGTAATGGAAACATTATTACAGTCGATTAGGAGAGAGAGAGGGATTGAGGGTATTAAAATTGGCCAACAGGAACACAAGGTAGCTGCATTCGCAGATGATCTCTTGATAATAAACACTAACCCGACTATAGCCTTGCCTCTGATATATAAAACTCTAGAACAATTTAGTCTTTATTCTAACTTTAAGATTAATATGAGCAAGTCCCATATATTAAGTATAGATCTCCCTTCTCCAACTAAAAATATATTGAAAAATAGCTCTCCCTTTAACTGGGATACCCCTTATATTACGTATCTTGGAGTTAAGATTGGCCCAAATCCCACTTCATTATTTCATATGAATTACTCCCCCCTATTAAAATCAATTGCAGATCAGTTATTACTACTAAAGAACCCCACACTCTCATGGTTCGGCAGAAAAAATATCGTCACTTCCCTAGTCTTACCCAGATTGACCTACTTACAGCAGGTATTGCCTATTCCAGTTCCTAAGACTTATTATACTAAACTTAAATGTGAGATTGGTTCATTTGTCTGGGAGGGGAGGAGGGCTCGACTCGCTCGCTCTGTTCTTTGCAGACCTAAGGCTAAAGGAGGAATAGGTTTACCAGACCCTGAGATATATGGGAAAGCTATATTATTGTCAAGGGTAGTGGATTGGTTGAGGAGCCCTGTGAATAAGCCGTGGGTTTGCATGGAACAGAGTGACATGGGCTCGTGCATCTCAGGTCTTTTAGTGGGACAAGTCAAATTTCCTGTCCTGAATAGATCCCTCAATCCTATAGTAAAGACGACATTGTCAGCATGGAACTGGCTTCAATCCTCACAATATGCAATCCCACTTCCATCACCTCTGCTGCAGATAAAAGACATAATGGCACATGCTTCTCTTATTCTAAGAGATTGTCTACCTCCCTCAGTTAAGAATTCCACAATTCAAATCCTCTCCTTATATGGAGATGGGGGCACATTATTAAGCAACGAGGAGATTCTCTATGTCCTCCCAGATTGTAAACCTTTTCCACACCTACTTACCTTTCTTCGCTCCTTTATCATTAAAAATATTCCTATGGAAGCTCTACTACGCCCACTAACGTGGTTTGAAAGCCTATTGGTGGAACATCCTAGACACACCAAGCTCATCTCTAGACTATACAAAAAATTGATTACGCCGGTAAATATGGTTAAACCCGCCTTTATAGGCCATTGGGAGAGAGACTTGGGAGTGTCATTTTCTCAAGATGAGATCTCACGACTACTATTAATACCACACAAATCTTCCAGGTGTGTCCGAACCCAAGAAAACGGCTACAAAGTCTTGACTCGCTGGTATAGGACTCCAGACATCACTTGCCTATATAGCCTGAATGGGTCGGACAAATGCTGGAGGTGCGGGGATCAGAGAGGTTCATTTTACCATATTTGGTGGTCATGCCCTGTGATACAGAAATGGTGGAATGAAATCTTTAATATAGCTAATAAAATTTGTAAAACGAAGATCTCGGTGTCACCCCAATTGGCACTATTGGGTTCCTATCCTTCCCTCCCTGGGGGGACCCCCACTCGCCTTTTTAACTGTATGCTTAGCGCGGCCCGCCTCCTTATTCCAAAACTTTGGCTATCATCAGATGTACCATCCATATCTCAATGGACGGAGAAGTTAGATCAAATATATAGGTTTGAAGAGATATCAGCTTGGGAGAATCGGAAGTTTAGCTCCTTTAGGTCTATTTGGAAAGCATGGTCGAATTTTAGGAATTTTACCTAAATACCTTAATGTCCCTATATCAACAAATATACCATATGCACTTAAAAAAGGAGAAACGTCCTAATCCACACTGGAGGGTGGTTCCTAGGGGTCTGTAAGCCCTTCATAATATGAAACTTATTATAACTTTGTATTCAAGAAGTATAATGCTTTTCTCATGTATATCTCCTGTCATCCATTATGTATCTTTTACAAGATGTTTTGTTTTTATAACATGTACTTTATCTGTATGTTCTATAATTTTCAATAAAAAAAGAAATAAAAAAAAAGAAATACAGGGTAGGCTTTAGATCTGCTATGTAGGCCGAAACCAGTGTTTATTGCAAACAACTGTAGAAATGCAGTTTTTCACTGCTTAATTATAAAATAGGTAATACTGCGTTGTACACAAATGTGCTCTGGGGCAATAGTACAGTGTTTTTGGCAACCAACTGTGTAAAAGCGGAGTTCCACTGGTTACTTCACATTAAAGAAATACAGGGTAGGCCTCAGATCAGCTATATAGGCCAAAACCAGTGTTTATTGCAAACAACTGTAGAAATGCAAATTTTCACAGCTTAATTATCAAATAGGTAATACTGCGTTGTACTCAAAAGTGCTCTGGGGCACTAAAACACTTTTATTGGCAACCAACTATAGAAATTCAGTATTTCACTGCTTAATTATAAAATAGGTATTAATACTGCGCTGTACGCAAAAGTGCACTGTGGCACTTAATCCCTTAACGACCCAGGACGAGAATGCTCGTCCTTAGCGCTAGAGGACGAGCGTTCTCGTCCTGCAGTCGTTCCTCCTCCCCACGTGCGATGCCGCAATCAGCGGCAGAGATCCGGCTGTTACCGACAGCTGGATCCCTGCTGCATCGGCAATAACGCAGATGCCGGTGGATTAACCCCTCATATGCCGCGGTCAGCACTGACCGCGGCATATGGGAGGTTTGCTCTCCCTCACCTCATCCATCGGTCCCCGTGCTGCTGTGGCGGGGACTTGATGGTTGCCATGGCAGCCCCAAGCCAAGCATGTACAGAGGCCTAAGAGGTGTAAGACACTAACAGTTCAATACAGCACAATACAGATGTATCGTCCTGCATTGAAACAGGGATCAGACCATGTAATGTTGAAGTCCCAGAGTGGGACAAATAATCAAGTGAAAAAAAAAAGTTTATAAAATGAAGGTTTTACAAAAAAAATTTAACGTTTCAAGTAAAAAAATAAAAAGCGTCCTTTTCCAAAAATAAAGTAAAAAAAATAGGAAAAATAGGAAAAGACATATAGACATATTTGGTATTTTCGCGTCCGTATCAACCAGCTCTATAAACATATCACATGACCTAACCCCTCAGATGAACACCGTAAAAAATAAAAAATTAGCCCCTACCTGAGACAATCGCCCAAAAAAACTATGGCTCAGAATATGGAGACACTAAAACATAATTTTGAAAAGCTGTTATTGTGTAAAACTTACATAAATAAAATAAAAAGTATACATATTAGGTATTGCCACGTCCGTATTGACCGGCTCTATAAAAATATCACATGACCTAACCCCTCAAATGAACACCGTAAAAAATAAAAAATAAAAACTGTGCTAAATAAACAATTTTTTGTCACCTTACATCACAAAAAGTGTAATAGCAAGCGATCAAAAAGTCATATGCACTCCAAAATAGTGCCAATAAAACCGTCATCTCATCCCGCAAAAATCATACCCTACCCAAGATAATCGACCAAAAACTGAAAAAACTATGGCTCTTAGACTATGGAGACACTAAAACATGATTTTTTTTTGTTTCAAAAATGAAATCATTGTGTAAAACTTACATAAATAAAAAAAAAAAGGTATACATATTAGGTATCGCCACGTCCGTGATAACCTGCTCTATAAAAATACCACATGATCTAACCTGTCAGATAAATGTTGTAAATAACAACAACAACCAAAAAGTGCCAAAACAGCTATTTCTTGTTACATTGCCTCACAAAAAGTATAATATAGAGCAACCAAAAATCATGTGTACCCTAAACTAGTACCAACAAAACTTCCACCCTATCCCGTAGTTTCTAAAATGGGGTCACTTTTTTAGAGTTTCTACTCTAAGATTGCATCAGGTGGGCTTCAAATGGGACATGGTGTAAAAAAAAACAGTCCAGCAAAATCTGCGTTCCAAAAACCGTATGGCATTCCTTTCCTTCTGCGTCCTGCCGTGTGCCCGTACAGCAGTTTACGACCACATATGGGGTGTTTCTGTAAACTACAGAATCAGGGCCATAAATATTGAGTTTTGTTTGGCTGTTAGCCCTTGCTTTGTAACTGGAAAAAAAATATTAAAATGGAAAATCTGCCAAAAAAGTGAAATTTTGAAATTGTATCTCTATTTTCCATTAATTCTTGTGGAACACCTAAAGGGTTAACGACGTTTGTAAAATAAGTTTTGAATACCCTGAGGGGTGTAGTTTCTTACATGGGGTCACTTTTATGGAGTTTCTACTCTAGGGCCTTTATCAGGGGGGCTTAAATTGGGACATGGTGTAAAAAAAAACAGTCTAACAAAATCTGCCTTCCAAAAACCGTATGGCATTCCTTTCCTTCTGCGCCTGCTGTGTGCCCGTACAGCAGTTTACGACCACATATGGGGTGTTTCTATAAACTACAGAATCAGGGCCATAAAAATTGAGTTTTGTTTGGCTGTTAACCCTTGCTTTGCAACTAGAAATAAAATATTAAAATGGAAAATCTGCCAAAAAAGTGAAATTTTGAAATTGTATCTCTATTTTCCATTAATTCTTGTGGAACACCTAAAGGGTTAACGACGTTTGTAAGATCAGTTTTGAATACCTTGAGGGGTGTCGTTTCTAGAATGGGGTCATTTTTGGGTGGTTTCTATTATGTAAGCTTGACAAAGTGACTTCAGATCCGAACTGGTCCTTAAAAAGTTGTTTTTGAAAATTTCTGAGAAATTTCAAGATTTACTTCTAAACTTCTAAGCCTTGTAACGTCCCCAAAAAATAAAATGTCATTCCCAAAATGATCCTAAATTCCTAACATGAAGTAGACATATGGGAAATGTAAAGTAATAACTATTTTTGTAGGTATTAATATGTATTATAGAAGTAGAGAAATTGAAACTTGGAAATTTGCTAATTTTTCTAATTTTTTGGCAAGTTTGGCACTAAAACACTTTTTTGGCAACCAACTATAGAAATGCAGTATTTCGCTGCTTAATTACAGTTGCAAGAAAATGTATGTGAACCCTTTGGAATGATATGGATTTCTGCACAAATTGGTCATAAAATGTGATCTGATCTTCATCTAAGTCACAACAATAGACAATCACAGTCTGCTTAAACTAATAACATACAAAGAATTAAATGTTACCATGTTTTTATTGAACACACCATGTAAACATTCACAGTGCAGATGGAAAAGGTATGTGAACCCTTGGATTTAATAACTGGTTGAACCTCCTTTGGCAGCAATAACTTCAACCAAACGTTTCCTGTAGTTGCAGATCAGACGTGCACAACGGTCAGGAGTAATTCTTGACCATTCCTCTTTACAGAACTGTTTCAGTTCAGCAATATTCTTGGGATGTCTGGTGTGAATCGCTTTCCTGAGGTCATTCCACAGCATCTCAATCGGGTTGAGGTCAAGACTCTGACTTGGCCACTCCAGAAGGCGTATTTTCTTCTGTTTAAGCCAATCTGTTGTTGATTTACTTCTATGCTTTGGGTCATTGTCCTGTTGCAACACCCATCTTCTGTTGAGCTTCAGCTGGTGGACAGATGGCCTTAAGTTCTCCTGCAAAATGTCTTGATAAACTTGGGAATTCATTTTTCCTTCGATGATAGCAATCCGTCCAGGCCCTGACGCAGCAATGCAGCCAAAAACCATGATGCCCCACCTCCATACTTCACAGTTAGGATGAGGCTTTTTTTTTATTTTTTATTTATATTTTTATTGAGTTTTCAATACATAACAAAGAGTAACAGGGTTACAAGGTACTGGCACGCAGGCCATATCAATAGGTGATAAAATTGTTGTAAATAACAGTACATGCATGAGATTGTCAGCTACGCACAGTGATAATGGAAAGGCAAGTAGATGATAATATGGGTGAGGCAATCAGGAATAATGGTTGAAGATAAGAGGAGTAGCGTGTGAACAGGTGTATATATTATGGCTGGATTGTTTGTGAAATGGTTTATGAAACAGTATTAGACGAACTGCTTAGTGGGTATCATTAAACTATATAAGGGTGATAGTCAGTGCAGAACCAAAAGATGGTAAAAAGAGATTACAATATGAAGGGTATATTGTTATTTTAGACTATCACTTTTGAGAGTCGAGAAGCTAGTTGTGTTTGGGAGCTCTATAAGACGACCAAAGGTGCCATTCTTTTAGGAATATAGTATGTGAGCGGGATTCCCAAGAGGACATTTCCTCGAACCTGTGCAATTGGTCAACCTTCTGTAGCCATTGTTGCAGAGAGGGTATTTGGGTTTGTAACCAGAAAGTGGGGAGTAGGAGGCGAGCGGCCATCAGTAACTGAGAAAAGATGAAGGGGGGTTGTGGGTGGTCTTTATCATAGCTGAGGGACAGTAAAGCCAGTTATGGCGAGGGTTGAAATGAGGTATGGCAGATGCTGTTAGCTAGTGAGAAAATGTTGGCCCACCAATTGTTTATAAGAGGGCATGACCACCAAATGTGGAGAAAGGTTCCTTTTTCCCGTAGGCACCTCCAGCATATGTCCGAAGCAGATTGAGAGAAGAGGGCGGTCTTATCTGATGTATTGTACCACCTAGTGAGGATTTTGTATCCGTTCTCCTGTATTCGGACACATCGGGAGGCCCTATGTGGGGATTCAAGTAATTTGTGGAGAGATACAAAGGGGATGGTGATGTTCAGGTCTAGTTTCCATTGTCTTACGAAAGCTGGTTTAGACAGCATAGGTGGGGAGCGTAATCTATTATAGATTTGTGAGATCAGTTTTTTGGGATTAGAGGAGAGGGAGATTATAGATTCAAACCATTTTAAGGGACGAAAGAGGTCGCCCATCTGTATGTGTTGACTCATGTAGGCTCTGAGGTATAGGATTGAGAAGAGAGCACCTGGACTAGGATCAAGTAGAGCTTTCATAGCTTCTAGATCCAGAAGTTTACCAGTCTGATTCATTAGAGAAGATAGCAGTAATGGTGTAGATGTTAGCCCTTGAGGGGTAGCCATTCTCAAGGCTAAGGGGGCTGTGTCTATTGCGTCTTTTACTGTTAAAAGCGGTGAAGGAAAGGGAATGGAGCAATGGGATGTTGATAGCCATTTCCAAGCTTCAAGGGTAGCTTTGACTATTGGATAATGGGATAATGGTGTAGATATAATGTTTTGACGTCCCAACAGGAGGGCTCTGATTGGTGTGTTTAGTATTTCCAGTTCTATTTCTGTTATGAATGGTTTCATAGTGGGACGCAACCAAGCTACTGCTCGGGAGAGTAATATGGCTTTGCTGTAGAGTTCAGGGTTTGGGAGGCCTATACCCCCACCTTGTTTAGGTTTGGAAAGGGTGGAGAATGCTATTCTAGCTTTTCTCCCATTCCAGATGTAGGATCTGAATTTCTTTTGCATCATGTTATAATAATGTTTGGGTACAGGGATCGGGAGAACTTGTTGCATATAAGTGAGGCGGGGAAGGATTAAGGAGGAGAGTAAGTTTTTACGGCCAAACCAGGATAGTGTGGGAGTGGATTGGTTAAGATTGTCTATAGCGTTGAAGATTGATGTCTGTAGTGGGACATAGTTGAGGGTGAATAGATCTTTTATTTTAGGACTAATTATGACGCCTAGGTAAGTAATGGTGGGGGAGGACCAATTGAAAGGTGAGTTTTCCATTAAGCGTTTTTTGATGGTGTGGGGGATACCTGAGCATATGATTAGGGATTTGTTGGTGTTTATCTTGAAGTCTGAAACCTCGCTGTAAAGGTTAAGGTGGGAATGAATGCAGGGTAGGGAAACCACTGGGTTTATTGTCATCAATAGAACATCATCTGCGAAAGCAGCAATTTTCTGCTCTCTACCTCCCAAATATAGACCCTCAATCCTCCTGTCTGCCCTTATGATAGACAAGAGAGGCTCGAGAGCCAAGATGAATAGTAATGGGGACAAAGGGCAGCCCTGACGCGTCCCGTTTTTTATAGCGAATGGGGAGGAGAGATTTCCATTGACCATAACTAGTGCTGTTGCTTGAGTGTACATGGCAAAGGTAGCTTTAACAAAGGGATCAGGAAGGCCAAACCTGAGCATAGTTTGCCTAAGGTAATTCCAATTAACTCTATCAAATGCTTTCTCAGCATCAGTGCTGAGAAGAAGCAGTGGAGAGGAAGTGTGGTTAGCATGACAAAGTGCATTGATAACTTTGGATGTATTATCTTTGCCCTCTCTGTTGCAGATGAAGCCGACCTGATCCCCATGTACAAGGTGGGGAAGGAGGGCAGCCAATCTGTTGGCTAGCATCTTGGCCAGAAGTTTGAGGTCTATATTTAGGAGGGAGATGGGCCTATAGTTGGAGCATAGCTTGGGGTCTTTCCCTTCCTTGGGGATGAGGGCGATGTGGGCTACCGTCATGTCCCTGGATAATGGAACTCCCTTAAGAGATAGGTTGCAGACTTCAAGAAGATGGGGGAGGAGTATTTCGCGAAAGGTTTTGTAGTACGAGACAGGGAGACCATCTGGGCCTGGACTCTTCCCTTTAGGCATTTGACTTAGCGCTTTGTAGAGTTCAGATATAGTGAAAGTGGATTCTAATTGTACTTTCTGGTCTGGAGATATAACAGGTATGTGTGACGAGTCTAGGAAGGATGATATGATGGATGTTCTATTTTCTGAGGTTACACTAGATGGGAGGTTATAGAGGTTTTCGTAGAAGGATCTAAATTGAGCAGCTATCTGAGGGGCCGAGAAAATTGGTATACCCGTGGGTGAGGTAAGCTGGTATATGTGGTTTGCAGTTCTTCTGGTTTTTATCCTACTCATTAGGAATTTGGTGGCCTTATCGCCATGGGCAAAGTATTTATGCTGGGAATTCATGTAAAACTTGGCCGTTTTTGCTTGAAGGAGAATTTTAAGCTCCGATCTGGCATTTGACAGTTCTTGGAGGTGTAGGTCAGTGAAATTCTTCTTATGTAGGGATTCCAATTTTTGTATATTTTTGAGGGTCTCATCGATTGCTTTTTCCCTCAATTTTTTCTGGTAGGCGCCAATACTAATGAACTGGCCCCTTATGTAGGGTTTATGTGCATCCCAAAGGGTATTGTTTGGGAGGTCAGGGCTTTTGTTTAAGGCGAAATTCTCTTTGATGTGATTAGAGATTGAGTCAATCGTGGATTGGTGTCCTAGTAGGGTTTCATTTAGTCTCCAATTAAAGCATGTGGGGTTGCTATTTGGTGCCAGGACGGAGAGGAAAATCGGGGAATGGGCAGAGAGGTGCATGGATCCAATTGAGGCCTCCTTACATAGGTGTAGATGTTCCTTCGAAATCAGGAGGTAGTCTAAGCGATGGTAGTTATCGTGCATTGGAGAGTAGAATGTGTAGTCTAATGTGTTAGGGTGGTGGGATCGCCACACATCAATCAACTGGAGAAACCAGAGTTTGTCCCTAAAATGTTTGAGGGATTTGAGGGAATGGTGTGATTTTTTTGGCGGACGTGTCTATCTGAGGGTGAAGGGCCAAGTTCAGGTCTCCTCCTAGAATTACTATCCCTTCCTTGAAAGACTCAATGAGTGGGCAGATATTTGCAAACCCCCGGTATTGATTGGGGTTGGGTTTATAAAGGTATATGTTTGCGGACCTATTGAGCCCTTAACTAGTATATATCTCCCGTCAGGGTCTTGTGTATGGGTGATATAGGAAAAGGGAATTTTTCTCTGAAATCCTATACTGACTCCACTGGAGGCTGAAGTGTTTCCCCCACAGTGAAACCATTGAGAATAGTGGGAAAAGTGCATATTTGGATAGTGGTTGAAATGGAAATGCGTCTCCTGGAGAAACACAACATCAGCATCGGCTTTCCTGAGGATAGTAAAAATTTGACTTCTCTTTGAGGGAGATTGGAAGCCTTTTACATTGTAAGAGGCTACATGGATGTCAGCCATTGGAGAATGTGTGTGATGGGATACCTTATTGCCGATGTTCTGTCCTCCAGGAGAGTGCAGTAGAGAGGCGGTGAGGTATCATCTGGGTTGGAGTATAGAAGAGAAGTAGTTAGGATCTCATAGCATGGTGGTAGAGCTGCGAAGTACCTTGGGGGTAGGGAGAAACAGATAACAGTTATAAAACAAGTCAAAATAACATAACAATATGGGGCTAGCATACAATAGTATACTTTGGGCATGGGGGGAAGTAGGTCAGGAGACCATGTAGGTGACCGTATAGCACTTGGTTAGAGCCATAAGGTAGCGGGAGAAAAGGGGTTATCACTCATTATGTATAAGGTGGGGGGAAAGAAAACAATAGCAATACTTAAAATATTCCAAGTCCAGAGGTGACAGTGGTTAGCTGCAGAATGGTTCATCAGAAAGATGGTAGGCAGGCAGGTAAAGTAGGACTTGGGATGTTTCAGGATTCCTGGGAGAGGCTCCTGGGTGTAAGCTGGTGGCCTCTTCTTTTGGTTCTGGACGATTTTGGGGTTCGCTGGACCTCAAACGGTGATATTTTGGGAAGGTCTGGAAGATCGCCAAGGTCGCGATATATTTCCCAATTTTCAATTTGAATCAAGGGTGTATTCAGTTCCTCAAGGATCGGCCCTATGTCAGCATAGGAGGAAATGATAAATCGCTTTCCTGCGGCGGAAAATGAAAGTCCAAATGGGTAGGACCAGCGATATAAGATTTTTTTGGACCGAAGCCAGTCGGTCAGGGGTTTCAGAGCTCTCCGCTTCTTGAGAGTAGAGGGGGCAATGTCCTGGTATATTTCCAACCTGGCATCTTCATAGGAAAGGTCAGCGTGGTTGCGTGCTGCTTCCAGGATGGCCGTTTTTACTGGGAAATTCAGGAATTTGCATATGATGTCGCGTGGTGGATCAGACGGTTTGGGTTTGGGGCGAAGCGCCCTATGTGCGCGTTCGATGGTTATTTCTTGCGGATAATCAGGGCCTAGGAGGGAATTACATATAGAGAAGATGGCGGTTGTGATCTCTCCCGGCTGTACCGACTCAGGAATCCCCCTGAATCTTAAATTATTGCGGCGTCCTCTATTCTCCTGGTCTTACAGGGCGCTATGCAATTCGTTAAGGTGCGCTGTGCACCGGAGGAGCGAGGATGAGACTGCTGCCTGGTGGTTAAGGGATGCGGCCTGGTGGTTTTCCAGTGTTTCCACCCGGTTCCCTATGTGTCTCACCTCTTGTCTGAAGGCTGCAAATTCAGTGAGGATGGGCTCCATGACTTTGCTGAGTGCCCGGTCCAGGTATCTTCTGGTGAGCGGCAGGTCAGAGCCAGGTGGGTTCTCTTCATTATCGCTGTCTCCCTCCGATTGTGCGGGAATGCGCTTCAGGGTCTTTGGCTGTAAAGCCGGCGCCATCTTGGGCTCTCTAGCTGCGACAGTTGCGGCAGCTTTTTTCAGGAATTTATCCATGTCGCCGCTTGAGATCTGGCCTTTGGGTGTAGCAGGGTGATCACTGGCTCTGGGGTTCCCGATTTTTACCATTTTTTCTCGCTGGTGCTAAAGATAGCTGGTGCTAAGAACGGTCAGCTTGACGGAGCAGAGAACTAGGCGACCATCTCAGTCCGGCGCTGGCTCTGCCCCCCCGGGATGAGGCTTTGATGTTGGTGTGCTGTGCCTCTTTTTCTCCACACTTAGTGTTGTGCGTTTCTTCCAAACAACTCAACTTTGGTTTCATCTGTCCACAGAATACTTTGCCAGTACTGCTGTGTAACATTCAGGTGCTCTTGTGCAAACTGTAAACATGCAGCAATGTTTTTTTTGGACAGCAGTGGCTTCCTCTGTGGTATCCTCCCATGAAATCAATTCTTGTTTAGTGTTTTACGTATCGTAGATTCGCTAACAGGGATGTTAGCATATGCCAGAGACATTTGTAAGTTTTTAGCTGACACTCTAGGATTCTTCTTCACTTCATTGAGCAGTCTGCGCTGTGCTCTTTCAGTCATCTTTATAGGATGGCCACTCCTAGGGAGAGTAGCAGCAGTGCTGAACTTTCTCCATTTATAGACAATTTGTCTTACCGTGGACTGATGAACAGCAAGGCTTTTGGAGATACTTTTATAACCCTTTCCTGCAAGTCAACAATTTTTAATCGTAGGTCTTTTGAGAGCTCTTTTGTGCAAGGCATCATTCACATCAAGCAATGCTTCTTGTGAAAAGCAAACCCAGAACTAGTGTGTGTTTTTTATAGGGCAGGGCAGCTGTAGCCAACACCTCCAATCTCATCTCATTGATTGGACTCCAGTGGCTGAGACCTCACTCCAATTAGCTCTTGGAGATGTCATTAGTCTAGGGGTTCACATACTTTTTCCACCTGCACTGTGAATGTTTACATGGTGCGTTCAATAAAAACATGGTAACATTTAATTATTTGTGTGTCATTAGTTTAAGCAGACTGTGATTGTCTATTGCTGTGACTTAGATGAAGATCAGATCACATTTTATGACCAATTTGTGCAGAAATCCATATCATTCCAAAGGGTTCACATACTTTTTCTTGCAACTGTATAAAATAGGTAATACTGCGCTGTACGCAAAAGTGCACTGTGGCACTTAAACACTTTTTTTGGGCAACCAACTATAGAAATGCAGTATTTCACTGCTTAATTATAAAATAGTTATTAATACTAAGGTGTACGCAAAAGTGCACTGCGACACTAGAACACTTTTTTTGGCAAGCAACTATAGAAATGCAGTATTTCACTGCTTAATTATGAAATGGTTAATACTGCGCTGTACGCAAATGTGCACTGTGGCACTAAAACACATTTTTTTGGGCAACCAACTATAGAAATGCAGTATTTCACTGCTTAATTATAAAATAGGTAATACTGCGCTGTACGCAAAAGTGCTATCCAGGACAAAAATTGTGCTTTTTTACAGCAGCAAGGTAATAGTACTATTTAACGGTTTTATTGGACTGTCAGATATGCAGTGCCTGTGGCAGACAGATAAAAAAAACTCGCTTTAGGTCTCACAAATGTGTGACAGTCTGACAGACTAATGTAATTGAATAATTTTCAATGCCAGGTATGCACTGCCGGCTGTAGGGGTACTTGTCCCTGGCACACAGGCAGTTAACATGCAGTTTAACAAAATGGCCGCCAATGCCGACCTCACTAACAGATGGATTAAAAATTATTTTGGAGTATCACTGGGCTCACGGCTGGGTACAATATTGTAGCATAGCACCCTCAATTATCGCTGTAGTTTGAAGATTGTACAACACCAGAATTCTGCCCTAACCTGTCCCTCACAGCAGCAGCAGCTTTCCCTACACTGACAAGAGCAGAGTGACATGCTATGTGATTCCAGCCTATATAGAGGCTGGGTCACATGCTGCACTTGGCCAATCACAGCCATGCCATTAGTAGGCATGGCTGTGTTGGCCTCTTAGGGCAAAGTAGTTAAACGCTTGTTAAGTAATTAAAAGCCTTTAAAAAAGCGAAAAGAGATCGCCGAACACCGAACCCGAACTTTTACGGAAATATTCGAGTTCACGTCCGGGTGCCAAAAATCTTAAAGTTCGGTACGAACCCGAACTTAACAGTTCGGGTTTGCTCAACTCTATAGTACCCCTGAATCAATATTAGGTGGAAGCAGGTATATCACACCCCTCAATTTCTATTTTTTGGAAGCAGTTGTATCAAACCCCTCATTTAGTATTTTGTGGAAGCAGGTATATCGCACCCCTCAATCAGTATTTTGTGGAAGCATGCATATCAAATCCCTTAAAATAGTAATTTGTGGAAGCAGTGATATCAATCCACTTAATCAGTATTTTGTTGAAGCAGGTATATAGAACCCCTTAATCAGTATTTGGTGAAAGCAGGTAAATCGCACCCCTCAATCTATATTTTGTGGAAGCAGGTATATCAAACCCCTTAATCAGTATTTTGCAGAAGCAGGTATATTGCGCCCCTCAATCAGTATTTTGTGAAAGCAGGTGTATTGCAGGCATCAATCAGTATTTGGTGGAAGCAGGTATATCAGTCCCCTTAATCAGTATTTTGTGGAAGCAGGTGTATCGTAGGCCTCAATCAATATTTGGTGGAAGCAGGTATATCGAACCCCTGAAACATTATTTTGTGGAAGCAGTTATATAGAACCCCTTAATCAATATTTGGTGGAAGCTGGTATATCTCACCCATCACTCAGTATTTTGTGAAAGCAGGCATATAGAACCCCTTAATCAATATTTGGTGGAAGCAGGTATATTGCACCCCTCAATCTCTATTTTGTGAAAGCAGGTATATCAGACCCCTTAATCAGTATTTTGCAGAAGCAGGTATATCGCAGCCCTCAATCAGTATTTTGTGGAATCAGGTGTATCGCAGGCCTCAATCAATATTTGGTGAAATCAGGTATATCAGTCCCCTTAATCAGTATTTTGCGGAAGCAGGTATATCAAACCCCTCAAACATTATTTTGTGGAAGCAGTTATATAAAACCCCTGAATCAATATTAGGTGGAAGCAGGTATATTGCACCCCTCAATCTGAATTTTGTGGAAGCAGATATACCAAACCCCTCATTTAGTATTTTGTGGAAGCAGTTATTTTAAACACCTTAATTAGTATTTTGTGGAAGCAGTAATATTAATCCCCTTAATCAGTATTTTGTTGAGGCAGGTATATCAAACCCCTTAATCAATATTTGGTGGAAGCAGGAATATCGCACCCCTCACTCAGTATTTTGTGGAATCAGGTGTATCGCAGGCCTCAATCAATATTTGGTTGGAAGCAGGTATATCAATCACCTTAATCAGTATTTTGTGGAAACAGGTGTATCGCAGGCCTCAATCAATATTTGGAGGAATCAGGTATATCAGTCCCCTTAATCATTATTTTGTGGAAGCAGGTATATCGAACTTCTCAAACATTATTTTGTGGAAGCAGTTATATAGAACCCCTGAATCAATATTAGGTGGAAGCAGGTATATCACACCCCTCAATCTGTATTTTGTGGAAGCAGTTATACCAAACCCCTCTTTTAGTATTTTGTAGAAGCAGGTCTATCGCACCCCTCAATCACTATTTTGTAGAAGCAGGTATTTTAAACCCCTTAATTAGTATTTTGTGGAAGCAGTGATATCAATCCCCTTAATCAGTATTTTGTTGAAGCAGGTATATTGAACCGCTAATCAATATTTGATGGAAGCAGGTAAATTGCACTCCTCAATCTGTATTTTGTGAAAGCAGGTATATGAAACCCCTAATCAGTATTTTGCAGAAACAAGGAACATCGCAACCCTCAATCAGTATTTTGTGAAAGCAGGTGTATCGTAGGCCTCAATCAGTATTTGGTGGAAGCAGGTATATCGCAACCCTCAATCAGTATTTTTTGGAAACAGGTATATAGAACCACTTAATCAATATTTGGTGGAAGCAGTTGTATCGTACCCCTCAATCAGTATTTTGTGAAAGCAGGTGTATCGTAGGCCTCAATCAATATTCAGTGGAAGCAGGTATATCGCACCTCTCAATCTGTATTTTGTGGAGGCAAGTATATAGAATCCCTTAATCAATATTTGATGGAAGCTGGTATATCTCACCCCTCAATCAGTATTTTGTGAAAGCAGGTATATAGAACCCCTTAATAAATATTTGGTGAAAGCAGTTATATCGCAAACCTCAATCTCTATTTTGTGGAAGCAGGTACAGTACAGACCAAAAGTTTGGACACACCTTCTCATTCAAAGAGTTTTCTTTATTTTCATGACGATGAAGGCATCAAAACTATGAATTAACACATGTGGAATTATATACATAACAAACAAGTGTGAAACAACTGAAAATATGTCATATTCTAGGTTCTTCATAGTAGCCACCTTTTGCTTTGATTACTGCTTTGCACACTCTTGGCGTTCTCTTGATGAGCTTCAAGAGGTAGTCCCCTGAAATGGTCTTCCAACAGTCTTGAAGGATTTTTCAGAGATGCTTAGCACTTGTTGGCCCTTTTGCCTTCACTCTTCGGTCCAGCTCACCCCAAACCATCTTGATTGGGTTCAGGTCCGGTGACTGTGGAGGCCAGGTCATCTGGCGCAGCACCCCATCACTCTCCTTCATGGTCAAATAGCCCTTACTTTCAAAGTTTTCCCAATTTTTCGGCTGACTGACTGACCTTCATTTCTTAAAGTAATGATGGCCACTCATTTTTCTTTAATTAGCTGCTTTTTTCTTGCCATAATACAAATTCTAACAGTCTATTCAATAGGATTATCAGCTGTGTATCCACCTGACTTCTCCTCAACGCCACTGATGGTCCCAACCCCATTTATAAGGCAAGAAATCCCACTTATTAAACCTGACAGTGCACACCTATGAAGTGAAAACCATTTCAGGGGACTATCTCTTGAAGCTCATCAAGAGAATGCCAAGAGTGTGCAAAGCAGTAATCAAAGCAAAAGGTGGCTACTTTGAAGAACCTAGAATATGACATATTTTCAGTTGTTTCACACTTGTTTGTTATGTATATAATTCCACATGTGTTAATTCATAGTTTTGATGCCTTCAGTGTGAATCTACAATTTTCATAGTCATGAAAATAAAGAAAACTCTTTGAATGAGAAGGTGTGTCCAAACTTTTGGTCTGTACTGTATATCAAACCCCTTAATCAATAATTTGCAGAAGCAGGTATATTGCACCCCTCAATCAGTATTTTTTGGAATTAGGTGTATCGCAGGCCTCAATCAATATTTGGTTGAATCAGGTATATCATTCCCCTTAATCAGTATTTTGTGGAAGCAGGTATACCGAACCCCTGAAACATTATTTTGTGGAAGCAGTTATATAGAACCCCTGAATCAATATTAGTTGGAAGCAGGTATATCGCACCCCTCTATCTGTATATTGTGGAAGCAGGTATATCAAACGCCTCATTTAGTTTTTTGTGGAAGCAGGTAAATTGCACCCCTCAATCATTATTTTGTTGAAGCAGATATATCAATCCCCTTAATTAGTATTTTGTTGAAGCAGGTATATAGAACCCATTAATTAATATTTAAGGAAGCAGGTATATTGCACCCCTCATTCTGTTTTTTGTAGAAGCAGGTATATCAATCCTTTTAATCAGTATTTAGCAGAAGCAGATATATGGTAGGCCTCAATCTGCATTTTGTGGAGGCAGGTTTGTCAAACCCGTTAATCAGTATTTATTGGAGGCAGGTATATTGCACCACTTAATCTGTATTTTGTGATAGCAGGTATATAGAACCCCTTAATGAATATTTGGTGGAAACAGGTCTATCGCATCCCTCAATCAGTATTTTGTGGAAGCAGGTATATAGCAGGCCTCAATCAATATTTGGTGGAAGCAGGTAAGTATTTAACAATTTAGACAGCACTCCAATATTGATTAAATGCTTTTTATTAGCCGGACATAGTGGTCCTTTTTAGAACTGAGGCAACGTTTCGGGCAAAAAGCATTCACCCCTATGAGCACGTAACCAGCCTGATGAAGGGCATGCCTTTTGCCCGAAACGTTGCCTCAGTTCTAAAATATTGGAGTGCTGTCTAAATTGTTAAATACTTACCTGTTCCAAGAGGTGGAGCAAGGAACCCACCAAGACGTGCACCCAAAACCAGTCCGTACTAGATAGAGTGCCGTGATCAATACCTGATTTTAATGGTGGAAGCAGGTACATCGCACCCCTCAATCAATATTTTGTGGAAGCAGCTTTATCAAACCCCTTAATCTGTATTTTGTGGAAGCAGGTATATTGCACCCCTCAATCAGGTTTTTTTTTGGGTAAAAGGTATATTACACCCTTTGAAAATAGTTTTAATAGCTCTTGTCTCTCTATATACCTGTGGTATCGCAGCAGAACCGCACACAACTGCTGCACAATACACCTGCACTATATACTTTCTCTGTTAGAAATTAAAATATAGGTATATCACACCCCTCAATCAGTTTTTTTGGGGAGCAAAAGCTATATCACACCAATTGCAATTGATTATTCCAATAGCTTTTGTCCCTCTATATAACTGCGGTATCGCAGCAGACCTGCACACAACTGCTGTACAATACAAATGCACTATAATATATTTTCTATGTTAGAAAGTATATTATAAGTATATAACACCCATTAGTATATCTCACACCTATCGATAGCACACCTATACCAGTCCTTAAAAGGACTTTTGTGGCCCTATTAGCTAGCGTTTGGTGTCCCTGCGCCACAAGGCAACCTCTCCCTACACTGCCAAAACACATAATGTAAGATGGCTGCCAGATCGGTTTCTGTTATAGGGTGGGGGTGTGTCCATGAGCTGAAACATCTCAATTGGCTGTCCTGTACCACCTGACGGATGTGTCATGGGTCAAAGTTCGGCGCAATGCAAAAGAATATGGTGCATGCGAACATCGCCATATGTTTGCATGTTTGGCGAATCGCGAACGAGCAAAGTTCACAGCGAAACGACCACCAGGCGAACGCAAGGCCATCTCTACTTATATATATATATAATACAGATAGTTAGTGGGAAATAGTCAGCGTAGGTTATATCCTGATATAGTGTAGCTGCTGCAGTGCAGTGTGTTAGGTTGGGTGATAGGTTCTGCTGTCGATACATACATGCAGACCTGCTAAAATGTGAAGTTTCACGTATTGCGACAAAATATTTGCATCATTAGTGCCGATTAGTGCAATTGCAAATATATTGGAGCACTCTAACTGTATATAAAGCAATTTTTAATGTTCCGGCGTGCCAACCATTTTCTTCAGTCTCAGGAAACTTCTAGCAGCTTGGAAAATGTAGCAAAATTGACCCACGCCAGTATTGCACGCGCATTACGCGAATATTACATTGCCGATTTTTGCCAATCAAGAAAATAATCTCAAATTTGTGAATTCACAAATATATGACGAATATTTGCCCAAATATTTTTGAAATATTGCAAATTCGAATATTGCCCCTGCCGCTCATCACTACTGCTTACATGACTCAGACACAGTCATACCTACAGTGTATTACATGGTGTTGTAGAACATAAGACACATTTCCATCAAGTTTAAGCAAGTATTTATACTTTCATTATTATTTTTATCAAAATTGTCACTTATATTGCAGATACAAATGATAATCTCTAATACCAATGTCATGTAAATGTTAAACACATATCCTTACTACAGATCTTTATTTATCAATTGCATGGACTGTTATGAGGAGGTTACAGCCTTTATGATGTACATAACAGTGTGGGTATGCAGTGGCGTAGCTAGAAATGACTGGGCCCCACAGCAAATTATTGAATGGGGCCCTCTCCCCCAGTAATTTTTCCGCAACCCCTTCCTTTCATGCCGCCCCATTCCTGTAGCTAGTAAAGATCACTCTCTCAGACCAGGCCCGGCAGCTGTACCATCCGTTTTCTACACTGTCTATACTGTCACTGTATATAATTTAATTATGTAATACTGTTGAGGTGGCCCTGACAAAATCTTTTAGTCCTCCTCTTCCTAGATGGGCCCCCTTCTGGGTCTGGCCCCCAAAGCAGCCACATCCCCTGCTTCCCCTATAGTTACGCCCCTGGGTATATGTATTTCATATGGCATCATGACTGTGAAAGCAAATGCTCATATTGTATTATCTCATTTACTAACATGTTCACAAAGCTTTACTCTAGTGTGAGAGTGACTCACATTCACTGACAATGGCTCTGATGTGTATACATTAAAGTAGTTGTAACCAGTGTCTGAGAAGACACCAGAATTATAAATAAAACTACACATAGTATGTACAGTGCCTTGCAAAAGTATTCACCCCCCTTGACTTTTTTCATATTTTGGTGCCTCACTTAATATAGATTGTTTGAAGATTTATTTTTATTTATTGTGAAGCAAACAACAATAGGAAAAAATAACAGAAAAAGTCAATGTGCATAACTATTCACCCCCCTAAAGTCAATACTTTGTAGAGCCACCTTTTGCGGCAATCACAGCTCCAAGTCGCTTTGGATAAGTCTCTATGAGCTTGCCACATCTTATCACAGGGATTTTTGCCCATTCCTCCTTGCAAAAGTGCTCCAGCTCCTTCAAGGATGGTTTGCGCTTGTGAACAGCAATCTTTAAGTCTGACCACAGATTTTCTATTGGATTGAGATATGGGCTTTGACTCGGCCATTCCAACACATTTACATGTTTCCCCTTAAACCACTCATGTGTTGCTTTAGCAGTGTGTTTGGGGTCATTGTCCTGCTGGAAGGTGAACCTCCGTCCTAGCCTCAAATCAATCACACAGAGTGGTACAGGTTTTGCTCAAGAATATCCCTGTATTTAGCATTATCCATTTTCCCCTCAACTCTGACCAGTTTCCCAGTCCCAGCTGCTGAAAAACATGATGTTCTTTGGGTGATGTGAAGTGTTGGGGTTGTGCCAGACATTTCTTTGATGGCTGAAAAGTTCAATTTTAGTCTCATCAGCACCTTCCTCCATACATTTTGGGAGTCTCCCACATGCCTTTTCACAAACTCACAATGTGCCTTTTTGTTTTTAGCTGAAAGTAATGGCTTTCTTCTTGCCTTCTGCCATAAAGCCCAACTCTATGGAGTGTACAGCTTATTGTCGTCCTACGTACATATACTCCAGTCTCTGCTGTGGAACTCTGCAGCTCCTCCAGGGTTACCTTAGGTCTCTGTGCTGCCTCTCGGATTAATTCCCTCCTTGGCCGGTCCATGAGTTTTGGTGAGCGGCCGTCTCATGGCAGGTTTGCTGTTGTGCCATGTTCTTTCCATTTGGTTATGATAGATTTGATGGTGCTCCTGGGGATCATTAAAGATTTGGATTTTTTTTTTTATAACCTAACCCTGACTTATACGTCTCAACAACATTGTCCCTTACTTGTTTTAAGAGTTCCTTGGTCTTCATGGTAGAGTTTGGTTAGTGATGCCTCCTGCTTAGGTGTTGCAGCCTCTGGGTCCATTTAAAAATGGTGTGTATATGTAATGACAGATCATGAAACACTTAAATTGCACACAGGTGGACATCATTTCACTAATTATGTGACTTCTGAAGGTAATTGGTTGCACCAGAGCATTTTATGGGCTTCCTAAAAAAGAGTGTGAATATATACGTACATGCCAATTTTCTGTTTTCTATTTCTAAACAATAGTTTTGTTTATATATTTTTCTCATTTCACTTCACTAACTTAGACTATTGTGTTTTGATCCATCACATGAAATTCAGAATAACAAAACATTGAACTTAAGGCTGTAATGTACCAAAATACGAAAATAGTCAAGGGGGTGAATACTTTTGCAAGGCACTGTATGTATCCTCCCGTTACTAATTTATTCATCGAAGCTAAGAAGCTTTACAGTATGCCTCACTTCCTCTATAATATGGTACAAAAGCAATTATGTTATGTTTTATATTTACAAAAAAAAAGGAGATGGGCACCACATATTATGAAACTTGTTGAGATGATATAAGGTGTGCTGACCGACAATGCCAGAAAAGCAAACAAGAGAAAAAGGAAATAATTAAAGGGGTTCTGCAGCCAGTGCATATTGAAGACCTATCCTCAGGATAGTTCATCAATATCTGATCACTGGGGGTCCTATTCCCGCCCCCCCCCCCCCCCCCCCCCCCAATCAGCTGTTTAAAGAGAAGGAGAGGCTCATGGGAGAGCTACTTCTTCTTGGAGATTACACTGCAAGTCGTCTCGGACATCTCGACAGTGCAGTGTAATTACAAATGCTTGTTCCATTCACTTGAAGGGACAAGCACTAGAGTTGAGCGAACACCTAGATGTTCGGGGAGTTCGGCCGACCTTTAAAAAAAGTTCGGGTTCGGGACCCGAACTTGATCCGAACTTGGACCCGAACCCCATTGAAAATCAATGGGGACCCGAACTTCACTTTTTTATTTTCTGTTATAACATGGTTATAACGGAAAATAATAGTATTAGCTTTTTCAGATCTGAGTTTTCACGATCGTGAAAACTCAGATCCGACAGTATATTCTAACACAGAGGCGTTCCCATGGTGTTGGGGACGCTTCAAGTTAGAATATACTAAGAACTGTGTACATAACTTCCCCCCGATCTCTTACAGGGGGCTGTGATCCGCACAATTAACCCCTCAGGTGCCGCACAGGCAGCAGGGGCCAGCAGGGGCCAGACCTCCCTCCCCAGTATTAAAATCATTGGTGGCCAGTGCGCCCTCCCCAGTATTAAAATCATTGGTGGCCAGTGTGGCCCACCCACCCCTATTAAAATCATTGGTGGTTAGTGCGGCCCCCCCTAATAAAATCATTGGTGTCTAGTAAGGCCTCCCCCCCAAAATTAAAATCATTGGTTAACAACCCCCCCATCATTGGTGGCAGCGGAGCGGCAGTTCCGATCGGAGTCCCAGTTTAATCGCTGCAATTATAATGCTGTTAAAAGTGCTAAGTAACCATGGCAGCCAGGACTGCAGTAGCATCCTGGCTTCCATGGTAACCGAGCGGAGCCCCATCGATTAAACTGGGACTCCAATCGGAACTGCTGCTCCGCTGCCACTAATGATGGGGGGTTGTTAACCAGAGATTTTAATTAGGGGGGAGAGGGGAGGCCGCACTGGACACTAATAATTTTAATAGGGGGTGGGAGGGCCGCACTAGCCACCAATGATTGTAATAGGTGGTGGGGGGGCCGCACTAGCCACCAATGATTTTAATAGGGAGGGGGGCTGCACTGGCCGCCAATGATTTTAATACTGGTGAGGGAGGGAGGGGGTTCCGCACTGGCCACCAATGATTTTAATACTGAGGAGGGAGGGGTCTGGCCCCCTGCTGCCTGGCAGCACCTGATCTCTTACAGGGGGCTGTGATCCGCACAATTCAGAATCAGAATCATCTTTATTCGCCAAACACGACACAATCGATCGTGCCCAGAATTGGGTTAGGCACAGGTGCAGGCATAGTACTAGTGGTTGACAAGAGGTGTGGGGGGGTAAGGTTCTGTGATGGGCACAGCAGGGGCGAGGGATTATGAGCGGGTGATGGGACGTGGTGAGTTCAGCAGTCTGACGGCCGTTGGGAAGAAAGTGTTCAGCCTCCTCGATATCCTTGCAGGGATGGCCTGATACCTGCGGCCGGACTTTAGACGTCTGAAGAGATGATGGCCCGGATGGGAGTGTTCATTGGATATTTTCAGAGCCCTGGAGTGCAGTCTGTCAGAGAAGATAGAGTCAAGGGGTGGTAGTGGCAGTCGGGTAGTTCTCTCCGCCGAGCTGATGACCCTTTGTACTGGCATACCAAACCAGGAGAGACGAGCACAGGACCAACTCGATGGTGCAGGAGTAGAAGGACTTCAGTAGGTCCTGTGCCATGCCGAACTTCTTCAGTTGTCAAAGGAAGAAGAGCCGCTAGTGAGCCTTCTTTATGATAGACGAGATGTTGGGACGCCAGGATAGGTCCTCAGAGATTGTCGTGCCTAGGAGGCGGGCGCTGGGTACCCTTGCGACTTCAGATACGTCAATGTAGGTCGGGGGCGGATTTGAGTTTCTCTTCCTGAAGTCGATGACCAGCTCGACCGTCTTTGTGGTGTTTAGGACCAGATTGTGCGCGCCGCACCAGTTGCTGACCCTGTCGATTTGCTTACGCTAGGCCTGCTCATCTTTGTCGCTAATCAGGCCCACGAGTGTGGTGTCATCTGTGAACTTGATGACTTTAACCGATGCCTCAGCCGATCTGCACTCGTTCATGTACAGAGAGAACAGGAACGGCGATAGTACACATCCCTGAGGGGCACCAGTGTTGGTGACCCTCGGTTTGGAGGACAGATTGCCTAATCTGACGACCTGGGACCTGTTAGTGAGGAAGTCCATTATCCAATGTCGTAGTGTTGGGTGGACATCAAGCGCCGTGAGGTTCCTCTGCAGGATGCTGGGGAAGATGGTATTAAAAGCCGAGCTGAAGTCTAGAAGGAGGATTCTCGCGTATGTGTTGGGTTTGTCAAGGTGTTCAGTGCGGCACCTGAGGGGTTAATTTTGCGGATCACAGCCCCCTGTAAGAGATCAGGTGCTGCCAGGCAGCAGGGGGCCGTTATGTCCACAGTTCTCAGTATATTCTAACTTGAAGCATCCCCATCACTATGGGAACGCCTCTGTGTTAGAATATACTGTTAGATCTGAGTTTTCACGATCTAACTCAAATCTGATGGTATATTCTAACGTATAGGCATTCCCATGGTGATGGGGACGCTTCAAGTTAAAATATACCATCGGATTGAAGAAAACTCTGATCCGATGGTATAGTAATATTACCCGAACACCGAACCCGAACTTTTACTGAAATGTTCGGGTTTGGGTGCCGAACACTTTACAATTCGGGTTCGCTCAACCCTAACAAGCACTTGTAATTACACAGTGCCGCCTCTGCAAGCGGGGTGACACAGAGTGCAATCTTGAAGAGGAAGTAGTGCTCACACAAGCACCACCTCCTGTTTAAACAGCTGATCAGCAGGGGTGTCAGAAGTCAGACCCCCTCTGATCATATATTGATGATCTGTCCTTAGGATACAGCTAGCTGCACAACCTCTTTAAGTCCTGATATATGATTCAATCAAAAATCATTCAGACTTGCTAAACGATCAAATCGAAAATCATTCAGATCTGATATATGATCCAATCAAAAATCATCTTTGTTAAATAACAAAAAATCGTTTTTTTTACAAAGGAGTGGCGCTTTAATGAATCTTCTGTGTTTTGGTTCCAGCTTAGGCTTTCTCAAATGAAACTTCTGGTCTACAGCCTGTAAACTTCTATACAGGGGTCACATGCGCTACTGCTGCCACTCATCGGCCAAAGCAGTTGCGTAACATGTCACTTGGGAATAATCTACTGCTGAGCACAGTGAAGGGCTGCAGTAGCTCACATGGCCCTATCCAGAAACCGGCAACATCACTGAATGAAGCCTCAACGATGGAACCAAGTGGTGGAGAGCAGGTAAGTTTTTAAGTGTATGTGGACTGCATTATGGTGATTAATTAAAAGGGTGTTAAAGCTGAGTAACCCCTTTAAAGTTTACAGATTTTTTTTTCTATTTATTTGTACCTTTTTCCCACAAAAGCAGCACCATCGCTTTTGCTCTGCTAATATATTTTGTCTTTCATTTTTGTCTGCATGAAAATGGGTTAGAATATGAATATGTGGCATATGTCAAAGAACATTTACCCATTCAGAAACTCCTGTAACCTGCAGGCAATTAAACCACTGTCTCTAGAATTCAAATGACCAATTATAATGTTAACAAAATGCCCTCAAAATCACCTACAAGTTAGGACGACGAGACTGCACAGAATATTGAAACTGAACTTGTATAATTTTTGACGGACTGATTTAGTTACTAAGGAAGGCAAAGTAAGTACTGTAAAATGGAAGAGTCAGTTTTTATGAGATGCTTTCATTGTCATTAAAGAAAATCCCACCTTAGCCCTTCGTCTAACAAGCCAATCTTGCAGCAGTCATTATGGGACGTGATCCCTGCTTGTCGTCAAGAGAAAAACAGCTTGCTAGGTCAATGAGGATTACACCAAGTTCATATGAAGGATGTAAGGCAGACACTTTAGTAGTTTAAGCCACACAACTAAAAAGAACAACTAACACTTATCTTTTAATAGATGATAGATACATGAATGTTTAATTTAAAAAGTGTTAAAATAACTACAGTACATTGATGTCTAATAGAGCTTAAAAGTAGAGCAGAGAATATGATCTGTACAGGTGGGAGCAAACTGGAGTCAAACAACGGTCACTTTCTGCTCAGAAAGGGAAATGTTGCTATACTGGATATTAAAAACATGGGTGCATGATAAATAATATTTGATCAATACTTTTTAAATGTTACTGTTTACACACTTTGCAATATCAAAAATAACCAGTTATTTTGGGAAATGTTTTATAATGTACAATATGGTGAAAAGTTGTTGATACAATTTTACAAGCTTTAAAGGAATAACATATAATGGGTTGTGCCTTCTCGATTACCAAAGTAGCCAATAACTGTAAATAAATGAAGATAAATCTAGCACTTTTGCACAACTAAATCCTAGGTGATTACATTACAGATACTTTGAAAACAGCAAGTTTATCTATTAGGGAAAGACATTAAAAGAAACAGCAGCTTAAAGGGGTTGTCTCATCATAGACAATGGGGGCATATAGCTAGGATATGCCCCCAGCCCTGGGACCCACACCTATATCGAGAACGGAGCCCCGCAAGGTGGTGGCTGGAGGACTCCAGTCCGGCCACCACCAAGCCGGCTCCCCATAGAAGTGAATGGGAGCATACCGCACATGCGCGGCCTCCACTCCCTTTCATTTCTATAGGGCCGACGGAAATAGCCCAGCCCCATAGAAAATTAGTGGAGGGCGGCTGCGCATACGCAGTGCGCCGTCCTTCACTTGTGGGTCTCGGTTCTCGATATAGGTGCGGGTCCCAGTGGGGGCATATAAGACAGTGGGGGCATATCCTAGCAATATGTCCCCATTGTCCATGATGAGACAACCCCTTTAACAGTAACAAACTAAAACAGTGTACCAGTTAAAGGGAATCTGTCAGCAGATTTGTACCTTTGACACTGGCTGACCTGTTGCATGTGCGCTTGGCAGCTAAAGGCATCTGTGCTGGTCCCATGTTCCTATGTGCCCGCCTTGCCAAGAAAAATTAAGTTTTAATATATGCAAATGAGCCATTTAGAGCAATGTCGGCACTGCCAATACTCCTAGAGGTTCTGCTTTCTATTCAACTACCGCTCCCTCTCCATTTTAGTTGATAGGGCCAGCCGTGATGACATTTACACTGTTTGGCCCTTTCACTCAAAGTGCAGAGGGAGAGACTCTAAGTGTAATGGCAATGCACCGGTCACTCCTGGAGGTTATTGCACATATAAAACATCCTTTTCCTTAGCAATGCAGGCACATATGAACATGGAACACAGACGCCTACATCATGCCAACACAGGCACAAATCTGCTGATAGAAGCCCTTTAACTGGTACAGCATTTGAGTTAACAACTTAAAAGAATGGTGCACCTAGGCAGTCATTTTTTATTTATTTTTTGTTCTACTACATTTAAAGTAAAAAATGAAGCAACTTTGCAGCCTTTGTTTAAACATTTCATATTGATTTGTGTTTACAACTGACATCCAGTCTCCCATCCAAATTAAGCTGTTTTGTAGTATATTCCAATAGATAAATCATAGGATTGTCTAGGAAGTGTTGACACAAAATAAATAGATATTTACTCAATATTATTTGCAAAGGAATGTCTTTATTTTAATTTTAGAGTCCTTGGAATAATAAAAAAAATTGCAGTAAAAGTGGGCTTTACCTTTCAAGTTGTTAAATATGTTTTTTATTGATACAAAATATGAAAAATATCACTGTATTTACATTACCAATTTTCCATTCTAAAAGTCTGCTGTGCCCTCATCAAATTAATTTTATGGTCCATAGAGACTGATTGTCTACCATGATCGTGTGAGGTGTTGCATAAGGCTAGGTCTACACTGTGACTTGTGGCTGAGCAACATTAAAATCACAAACATCTCACTGCCAGTTGAACATAAGGATATTGAATGTAGTTTCTCTGAAAAACAACAGGTTTATAATTTTGCTGGCTATCTCGGCCTGGTCACTTGTGTGTTACAATGTGACCACATTTGGTGTAGTGTAATATAGCTGTATTTCAATCTTATATCATGTAACCACAGGTCATTTTGTAAAGCTAGCTTAAAGAACCAGCCTTCATGTAGAAATGTCAGAAGTTGGTAGCAGTTGCGTATCTAGAAATGACTGGGCCCCACAGCAAATTTTTGAATGGGGCCCCCCTCCCCAGTAATTTTTTTGAAACCCCTTCCTTTCATGCCGCCCCCATTCCTGTGGTTAGTAAAGATCACTCTCTCAGACCAGGCCTGGCAGGTGTTCCATCCGTTTTCTACGCTGTCTATACTGTCACTGTATATAATTTCATTGTGTAATACTGTTTGTTGAGGGGGCCCTGACCAAATCTTTTAGTCCTCCTCCTCCTGGATGGGCCCCTTCTGGGTCAGGGCCCTAAAGCAGCTGCTTCCCCTGCTTCCCCTATAGCTACGCCCCTGGTTGGTAGGCTACTAAGTATACAAGCTTTGTGGGAATAGGGCTAGTATATTAAAGGAGTTGTCATTGCTATTTATATTAATGTCTTACCTTCAAGATAGTTCATTAATATCAGGTTGGTGAGGGACCAACTTCTGGCACCCTTGTTGTTTGAAGCAGTTGTGGTGCTAGTGCACACCTTCTCCCTTGTAGTGGCTGTGCAGTGTAATTACAGTGGTTTGTCCTATTAAAGTGAATTGGAGAGGAAGCTGAAATTATGTACACTGTACTTCCACTACAATGATGACGGTGCAAATATAGACATTGACGAGGATGCTGTGCTCACACAAATGCCGCAGCCCATTCAAACAGCAGGTCGGCTGGGGATCTAGAAGTTGGACCTCCACCATTCTGATGACTTATCCTGAGTAGAGATGAGTAAAGTTCTTAAAAATTTGATTCGGCAACTTTGCTGAATTTTATTAAAAATATTTGCTTTGTGAAACATTTCTTAGTCACGAAGCACATTTTTTTGTAAGTAGCGGGTACAATGACAGGGAATGGCAATTGCTCCGCCCTCCCATTCATTGAATCCCTCAGATGCCATGTTAATCTCTGATAGTGGCATCTGAGATCAATATTAAAGCATTTTAGAAGTGGAGCCCAAAAATTTTTTTATTAAATTGTACTTACGGATTATACGTGGGATGTTCAAGCATGATGGCCACGATGGTCTCTTCATAGAAATGGCTTGATCTTTCTCGATTCAACGAAAATGTGAACATATGGCGATGTTCGCATGCGCCATATTCTTTTGCAATGCGCCGAACTTTGACCCATGACACATCCATCAGGTGGGACAGGACAGCCAATTGAGACATTTCAGCACATGGACACACCCCCACCCTATAACAGAACCCGATCTGGCACCCATTTTACATTCTATGTTTTGCCAGTGTAGGGAGAGGTTGCTTTGTGGCACAGGGACACCAAACGCTAGCTAATAGGGGCACAAAAGTCATTTTAAGGGCTGTTATAGGTGTGCTATCGATAGGTGTAATATATACTGAGGGGTGTGATATACTTATAATATACTTTCTAACATAAAAAGTATATTATAGTGCATTTGTATTGTGCAGCAGTTGTGTGCAGTTCTGCTGCAATACTGGAGCTAGATAGAGGGACAAATGCTATTGGAATAACTAATTGCAACTGGTGTGATATACCTGTTGCCCCCCAAAAAAACTGATTGAGTGGTGTGATATACCTATAATTTACTTTCTAACATAGAAAGATTATTATTGTGCATTTGTATTGTGCAGCAGTTGTGTGTGGTTCTGCTACGATACCGCAGGAATATAGAGAGACAAGCGATAATGGAACAACTATTTGCAACGGGTGTGATATACCTGTTGCCCCCCAATAAATGATTGAGTGGTGCGATATACCTGCATCCACAAAATACTGATTAAGGGGTTTGATATACCTGCTTCCACAAAATACTCTTAGAGGGGTGCGATATACCTGCTTCCACTAAATATTGATACAGGGGTTCTATATACCAGTTTCCGCAAAATACTGATTAAAGTGTGCGATATACCAGCTTCTACAAAATACTGATTAAGGGGTTCTATATACCTGCTTCCGCAAAACACTGAGGGGTGCGATATGCCTGCTTCTACAAAATACTGATTAAGGGGTTCTATACACCTGCTTCCACAAAATACTGATTGAGGGGTGCGATATACCTGCTTCTACAAAATATTGATTAAGGGGTTCTATATACCTGCTTCCACAAAATACTGATTGAGGGGTGCGATATACCAGCTTCCACCAAATATTGATTCAGGTGTTCTATATACCTGTTTCCACAAAATACTAATTTAGGGGTGCAATTTACCTGCTTCCACAAAATACTGATTGAGAAGTGCAATATACCAGCTTTCAAAAAATACTGATTAGGGGTTTTATATACCTGCTTCCACAAAATACTGATTAAGGGGTTTGATATGCCTACTTCCAAAAGATACAGATTGAAGGGTGCGATATACTTGCTTCCACAAAATACAGATTAAGGGGTTTAATATACCTGCTTTCACAAAATCTCGATTGAGGAGCACGATATACCTGCTTCCACCAAATATTGATTCAGTTGATCTATATGACTGTTTCCACAAAATAATGATTGAGCGGTGGGATATATCTGCTTCTAAAAAATACTGATTAAGGGGTTCTATATACCTGCTTCCACAAAATACTGATTGAGGGGTGTGATATACCTGCTTCCACCAAATATTGATTAAGTGGTTCTATATACCGGTCTTCACAAATTACTGATTAAGGGTTTTGATATACCTGTTTCCACAAAATTCTGATTGAGGGGTGCGATATAACAGCTTTCACCAAATATTGATTCAGGTGTTTTATATATCTGTTTCCACAAAATACTGATTGAGGGGTGGGATACACCTGCTTCTACAAAATACTGATTAGGGGGTTCTATATACTTACTTCCACAAAATACTGATTGAGAGGTGCGATATACCTGCTTCCACCAAATATTGAATGAGGCCTGCGATACACCGGCTTCCACAAAATACTGATTGAGGGGTGCAATATACCTGCTTCTGCCAAATACTGATTAAGGGGTTTGATATACCTGTTTCCACAAAATTCTGATTGAGGGGTGCGATATAGCAGCTTTCACCAAATATTGATTCAGGGGTTCTATATACCTGTCTCCACAAAATACTGATTGAGTGGTGCGATATACCTGCTTCTACAAAATACTGATTAAGGGGTTCTATATACCTGTTTCCACAAAATACTGATTGAGGGGTGCAATTTACCTGCTTCCACTAAATATTGATTCAGGGGTTCTATATACCGTATTTTTCGCCCTATAAGACGCACCGGCCCATAAGACGCACCTAGGTTTTTGGGGAGGAAAATAAGAAAAAAATATTTTTAACCAAAAGGTGTGCTTTTGGTGGGTTTGGAACTAATGGTGGTCTGTGGATGGTACTATTACTGGGGATCTGTGGATGACGGACACTGCTATGGGGGGATCTGTGGATGACGGACACTATTATGGGGGATCTGTGGATAACGGACACTGTTATGGGGGGATCTGTGGATGACGGACACTGTTATGGGGGGATCTGTGGATGACGGACACTATTATGGGGATCTGTCGATGACGGACACTGTTATGGGGGATCTGTGGATGACGGACACTGTTATGGGGGATCTGTGGATGATGGACACTGTGACATCAGGGAGTTAAGCTGCCGCCCGCCCGGCCTGCCTGCCGGCATTGTACAAAAGCTATTTGGATGTAAGGTACTATTAGGAGTGAGGGGGCATGTGTAATAATTTTTAATTGAATAAGACATTTTATATTAGTATACCAGAGCGGCGGGGCAATAGTACACTGACTGCACCGCCCCGCCGCTATTGCCGGCCCCCAGCTCCTCCTCCCAGTCCCTCCCCCGCTCGCTCGTACATCACATCCAGCGATGTTAAACTGTCAGCATTCGCCTCATAAGACGCAGGGGCATTCCCCCCCCCCCATTTTTTGGGGGGAAAAAGTGCGTCTTATGGGGCGAAAAATACGGTACCTGTTTCAAAAAAATTCTGACTGAGGGGTGCGATATAACTGCTTCCACGAAATATTGATTCAGGTGTTTTATATATCTGTTTCCACAAAATACTGATTGAGGGGTGGGATACACCTGCTTCTACAAAATTCTGATTAGGGAGTTATATATGTAAAGTCTATATGAAAATAGCTCACCTCCTCACAATCACGGTCAGGTGCTCAGATCTGAATTGATTCACCCTTCAAATAAAATAACTTGCAATGGAAGACTGGAAAACTTTACATATGGGACAACATGGGCAAAGTCTGGACCACAATATGTTTAATACAAACACAATATGTTAAAATATACAAATATAAAAAATATAAAATATTACACACAATTACATAAAAAAGGTATAGTGGCTCTAAATGGGTAGCTAGTAGATTGCTAGATCAATTAGTTAAGCGTTCTGAGTAGAGTTGAGCGAACACCTGGATGTTCGGGTACGAGAAGTTCGGCCAAACTTCCCGGAAATGTGGACCCAAACTTTTCGGCACTAAAAAGGCTGTAAAATAGCCCAGGAAAGGGCTAGAGGGCTGCAAAAGGCAGCAAAATTTAGGTAAATCCCCTGCAAACAAATGTGGATAGGGAAATGAATTAAAATAAAAATAAAATAAATTAAAATTAACCAATATCATTTGGAGAGAGGTCTCATGGCAGAGAATCAGGCTTCATGTCATAGCAGAGAATCAGGCTTCACGTCACCCACCACTGGAACAGGCCACTGTCACATATTTAGGCCCCGGCACCCAGACAGAGTAGAGAGGTCCCATAGCAGAGAGTCAGGCTTCATGTCATAGCAGAGAATCAGGCTTCAAGTCATAGCAGAGACTCAGGCGTCATGGCATAGCAGAGAATCAGGCTTCACGTCACCCACCACTGGAACAGGCCATTGTCAGATATTTAGGCCCCGGCACCCAGACAGAGGAGAGAGGTCCCATAGCAGAGAATCAGGCTTCATGTCATAGCAGAGAATCAGGCTTCATGTCATAGCAGAGAATCAGGCTTCACGTCACCCACCACTGGAACAGGCCATTGTCAGATATTTAGGCCCCGGCACCCAGACAGAGGAGAGAGGTCCCATAGCAGAGAATCAGGCTTCATGTCACCCACCACTGGAACAGGCCATTGTCAGATATTTTTAGGCCCCGGCACACAGACAGAGGAGAGAGGTCCCATAGCAGAGAATCAGGCTTCACGTCACCCACCACTGGAACAGGCCATTGTCAGATATTTAGGCCCCGGCACCCAGACAGAGGAGAGTGGTCCCATAGCAGAGAATCAGGCTTCATGGCATAGCAGAGAATCAGGCTTCATGTCACCCACCACTGGAACAGGCCATTGTCAGATATTTAGGCCCCGGCGCCGGCACCCATACAGAGGAGAGAGGTCCCATAGCAGAGAATCAGGCTTCATGGCATAGCAGAGAATCAGGCTTCAAGTCATAGCAGAGAATCAGGCTTCATGTCATAGCAGAGAATCAGGCTTCATGTCACCCACCACTGGAACAGGCCATTGTCAGATATTTAGGCCCCGGCACCCAGACAGAGGAGAGAGGTCCCATAGCAGAGAATCAGGCATCATGTCATAGCAGAGAATCAGGCTTCATGTCACCCACCACTGGAACAGGCCATTGTCAGATTTTTTTAGGCCCCGGCACCCAGACAGAGGAGAGAGATCCCATAGCAGAGAATCAGGCTTCATGTCATAGCAGAGAATCAGGCTTCAAGTCATAGCAGAGAATCAGGCTTCATGTCATTGCAGAAAATCAGGCTTCACATCACCCACCAGTGGAACAGGCCATTGTCAGATATTTAGGCCCCGGCACCCAGACAGAGGAGAGAGGTCCCATAGCAGAGAAACAGGCTTCATGTCACCCACCACTGGAACAGGCCATTGTCAGATATGTTTAGGCCCCGGCACCCAGACAGAGGAGAGAGGTCTCATAGCAGAGATTCAGGCTTCATGTCATAGTAGAGAATCAGGCTTCATGTCACCCAACACTGGAACAGGCCACTGTCAGATATTTTTAGGCCCCAGCACCCAGACAGAGGAGAGGTTCATTCAACTTTGGGTTGCCCCGCAATATAATGGTAAAATGAAAATAAAAAAAGGATTGAATGAGGAAGTGCCCTGGAGTACAATAATATATGGTTAAGGGGAAGTAGTTATAAATGTCTAATCTGCACAAGGGATGGACAGGTCCTGTGGGATCCATGCGTGGTTCATTTTTATGAACGTCAGCTTGTCCACATTGGCTGTAGACAGGCGGCTGCAATTGTCTGTAATGAAGCCCCCTGCCGTGCTGAATACACGTTCAGACAAAATGCTGGCCGCCGGGCAGGCCAGCACCTCCAAGGCATAAATGCACGGTAGCGTCTGAAGTTATTGACCCTATTCGCACCTTCAATCTAATATACCCTTTTATGGATAGATTTAACCTTGGCCTGATAGAGCAGAAACTACAAATTTAGGGAATTGCTAAGTTGGGAATTGTATTTTAACCCAGAACAAAAAATGTGCTTTGGCAGACACTAAATAGATTGACCAGCCACAGCAGTAACAACAGATTTAGCTGAATATAAATTGTAGGCCTAGTATTTAGGCGCTGGATGACAGGTATCCCTTTTAAGGACAGAATTAGACTTGGAAATGCACGGTAGCGTCTGAAGTTATTGAGGATGACCCTATCCGCACCTTCAATCTAATATACCCTTTTATGGATAGATTTAACCTTGGCCTGATAGAGCAGAAACCACTAATTTAGGGAATTGCCAAGTTGGGAATTGTATTCAACCCAGAACAAAAACTGTGCTTCGGCAGACAGCAGACAGTATTACAATTGGCTAGCCACAGTTGAAACACCAGATTTAGGGTACTGCTATTTTGGCAATTGTATTTTACCCCTCAATAAAATAGCAAGCACAGCCAAGCCCCTGATGTAGGATATAGCAAAAAAAAAACAACACACTATTGATGGTTAAAAATGAACTTGGTGGCAGCTTGTGCTGGCGCACCACAAGACACAAAATGGTCGCCGATCACCCCAGAAAAAAGTGACTGAAAAACGCTCTGGGCAGCCTTAAAACAGTGAGCAATTGAATAGCAGAGGTTGTATGATACACAGCTGTATATCGATCACTTCAGTAAATAAATCCCTGCCTAATCTCGCCCTAACAGCAGCAGCTGCATCCTCTCCCTACACTGATCAGAGCAGAGTGACGTGCGGCGCTACGTGACTCCAGCTTAAATAGAGGCTAGGTCACATGCTGCACTGGCCAATCACAGCCATGCCAATAGTAGGCATGGCTGTGATGGCCTCTTGGGGCAAGTAGTATGACGCTTGTTGATTGTCTGCTTTGCAGCCATTCAAAAAGCGCCAAGAAAGCGCCGAACACCGAACCCGAACCCAGACTTTTACGAAAATGTTCGGGTTCGGGTCCGTGTCATGGACACCCCAAAATTCGGTACAGTTCGGGTTCGCTCATTCCTAGTTCTGAGGCATGGCAACAAAGAATCTGCTACTTGAATTGTAATTTGAGGTGAGCGGACACCTGGATGTTCAGGTTCGGCAGGTTTGGCCGAACTTGAAAAAAAAGTTTGGGTTCGGGACCCGAACTTGACCCGAACTTGACCCCGAACCCGAACCTCATTGAAGTCAATGGGGACCCGAACCTTTGGGCACTAAAATGGCTCTAAAATAGTCCTGGATAGGGCTAGAGGGCTGCAAAAGGCATCAAAATGTGCTTAAAAGCAAAACAACTGTTCTGCAAACAAATGTGGATAGGGAAATGACTTAAAATAACATAAAATACAAAAAAATTTAAAATAACAATCTGGATCTAGGAGTAGGAGGTTGAGGAGGTGGTGGATGGGTGTATGTGGCGGTGTAGTTTGACGTGGCGGTGTAGGTGGAAGCGGCGGTGAAGGAGGAATAGGTAGCTAACACTGATTTGTGGTTTTTTTTATTTTTAAATTGGGGTATCCCCCAAAATATTGGGACATATAACAAAATAAAACAAAGAATAAGTGCACTTGAGTACAAGAATGGATGGTTGAGGCTGGTATAAATGTCTATTCTGCACAAGGTACGTACAAGTCCTGTGGGTTCCATGCCTGGTTCATTTTAATAAACGTAAGCTTGTCCACATTGGCTGCGGCCTGTGATAATGCTCTCTGCCATGCTAAACACACGTTCACACTATACACTGGCTGCAGGGCAGGTCAGCACCTTCAAGGCTGACAAAGCTTTTCCACGCTTTGGCCATGCTAACCCTGCCTTCTCAGGTGCTGGTGGTGCCCCAGCTGCGTTGGCGACCTCTTCCTTCTCCTCTGCCTTCGCCTTGTGCTTCCACTGTGCCCCCGCTGTCAGGTGGGAATGCTATCATCAGCAGCGTGCGCTTGTAGTCGCGCATCTTCCGATCAGTAACAGATGTTTTAACTAAATTTAGTTCCCTGTCAGCAATGCAGAGCAGGGGTTCATTCATGGCAAAAGGGGGTTCATGTCACCCAGCAATACAACAGAGGATTTTGAGAGATTCAGGCCCCAGTCACCCAGGCACAACAGGGGTTCATTCACGGCAAAAGGGGGTTCATGTCACCCAGCAATACAACAGAGGATTTTGGGAGATTTAGGCCCCTGTCAGCAATGCAGAGCAGGGGTTCATTCATGGCAAAAGGGGGTTCATGTCACTCAGCAATAGAACAGAGGATTTTGAGAGATTTAGGCCCCTGTCAGCAATGCAGAGCAGGGGCCCATTCACGGCAAAAGGTGGTTCATGTCACCCAGCAATGGAACAGAGGATTTTGAGAGATTTAGGCCCCTGTCAGCAATGCAGAGCAGGGGTTCATTCACGGCAAAAGGGGGTTCATGTCACCCAGCAAAAGAACAGAGGATTTTGAGAGATTTAGGCCCCTGTCAGCAATGCAGAGCAGGGGTTCATTCACGGCAAAAAGGGGGTTCATGTCACCTAGCAATAGAACAGAGGATTTTGAGAGATTTAGGCCCTTGTCACCCAGGCACAGCAGGGGTTCATTCACGGCAAAAGGGGGTTCTTGTCACCCAGCAATAGAACAGAGGATTTTGAGAGATTCAGGCCCCAGTCACCCAGGCACAGCAGGGGTTCATTCACGGCAAAAGGGGTTTCATGTCACCTAGCAATAAAACAGAGAATTTTGAGAGATTTAGGCCCCTGTCACCTAGGCACAGCAGGGGTTCATTTATGGCAAAAGGGGGATCTTGTCACCCAGCAATAGATCAGAGGATTTTGAGAGATTTAGGCCCCTGTCAGCAATGCAGTGCATCGGTTCATTCACGGCAAAAGGGGGTCATGTCACCACGCAATAGAACAGAGGATTTTAAGAGATTTAGGCCCCAGTCACCCAGGCACAGCAGGGGTTCATTCACGGCAAAAGGGGTTTTTATGTCACCACGCAATAGAACAGAGGATTTTGAGAGATTTTGGCCCCTGGCAGCAATGCAGAGCAGGGGTTCATTTACGGCAAAAGGGGGTTCTTGTCACCCAGCAATAGAACAGAGGATTTTGAGAGATTTAGGCCCCTGTCAGCAATGCAGAGCAGGGGTTCATTCACGGCAAAAGGGGGTTAATGTCACCCAGCAATAGAACAGAGGATTTTGAGAGATTTAGGCCCCTATCACCCAGGCACAGCAGGGGTTTGTATACGCCAAAAATTGTAAAATGTTACCCTACAATTGAAAATAAGAATTTTTTTCAATTTAGGGCACTAAAATTGGCACTTTTTAAAATTAAAATGGCTCTAAAATAGTCCTTGAAAAGGCTAGAGGGATGTAAAAGGCAGTAAAATGTGCTTAATAGCATGGCAACTGCTCTGCAAACAAATGTGAATAGGGAAATAACTTAAAATGAAATAAAATAACTAAAGATTACAAATTATTAACCTGCAAGTCAGAGAAGGAGGTGGATATGGAGTCAGAGGTTGAGGAGGCGGTGAATGTGGTGTTGTAGGTGGAGGCAGCAATGGAGGAGGAACAGGAAGCCAACAATGTTTTTTTATTTTATTATTGGGGTAGGTAGACCCCAAAATATTGGGACAAATAAATAAAAAGAAAACAAAGAATCATTGCACTTGACTTGAGTACAAGAATGTATGTTTGATGGTGATATAAATGTCTATTCTGCACATTTTAACCCCTTAAGGACGCAGGGTGTACCGGTACGCCCTATTTCTCGAGTCCTTAAGGACCCAGGGCGTACCGGTACGTCCTAACTTGAAATCGGTATTCCGGCGCCCCAGGGGTTAATCAGAACGGGATTTCGGCTGAAATTATTCAGCCGACATCCTGTGACAACGCCAAGGGGGGTCATGTGACCCCCCCTATCGGCGATCGCCGCAAACCGCAGGTCAATTCAGACCTGCGGTTTGCTGCGCTTTTTGCAGTTTCTGATCCCCGCGGTCCCTGACCGCGGGGATCAGAAACCTTAGTGTCCCTCAAACAGATTTCACACCCCCCTGCACCCCTGCATGATTTTTTGCCGGCGGGTGGTGCAGGGGGGGGAGTTGTGGGCAGTGGGGGCAGTGCGGCAGGCGGGATCGCGATCCCCCGCCCGCCTCCCCTTGAAAATTTGTTGGTGTTCAGTGGGTATACCAGGGTGCCAGCACATTGCTGGCACCCTGGTATAAACGGCTGACATCGGTGATGCGATGTCAGCCGTTTAACCCTTTCCATACAGCGGTCTGTACGGACCGCTGTATGGAAAAAGTTAACAGTAAGAGGGAGCTCCCTCCCTCTCCCATCGGGGGGCTGCAGTGCCTTTGCAGCCCCCGATGGAGAGGGAGAGAGCTCTCAGACAGCCCCCCGACAGATCCCCTCCTTCCCCTTCCCCGTCTGCGCAGTTCTGACCAGTACTGAGCAGACGGGGAAGGTTCCCATGGCAACAGGACGCTATCTCAGGCATCCTGCTGTCCATGGTGCTGAACAGATCTGTGCTAAAAGGCATAGATCTGTTCAGACAAAGTGTAAAATACAGTACAGTACAATATATATTGTACTGTACTGTATTATACAGACATCAGACCCACTGGATCTTCAAGAACCAAGTGGGTCTGGGTCAAAAAAAATGTTAAAAAAAGTGAAAAAAAAGGAAAAATCTAAAAACACATTTAAAACTGATTAAAAATTGAAAAAATAAAATTCCCTACACATGTTTGGTATCGCCGCGTCCGTAACGACCTGATCTATAAAACTGTCATGTTAATTTCCCCGCACGGTAAACTCCATAAAAATAAAAAAATAAAAACTATTAGGAAATTGAAATTTTGCCCACCTTACTTCCCAAAAAAGGTAATAAAAGTGATCAAAAAAGTTGCATGTACGCCAAAATAGTACCAATCAAACCGTCATCTCATCCCGCAAAAATCATACCCTATTCAAGATAATCGCCCAAAAACTGTAAAAACTATGGCTCTCAGACTATGGAAACACTAAAACATGATTTTTTTTGTTTTAAAAATGAAATCATTGTGTAAAACTTACATAAATAAAAAAATTGTATACATATTAGGTATCGCCGCGTCCGTGACAACCTGCTCTATAAAATTACCACATGATCTAACCTGTCAAATGAATGTTTTAAATAACAAAAAAAAAGTGCCAAAAAATCTATTTCTTGTTACCTTGCCGCACAAAAAAGTGTAATATAGAGCAACCAAAAATCATATGTACCCTGAACTAGTACCAACAAAACTGCCACCCTATCCCGTAGTTTCTAAAATGGGGTCACTTTTTTGGAGTTTCTATGCTGGGGGTGCATTAGGGGGGCTTCAAATGGGACATGGTGTCAAAAAAACCAGTCCAGCAAAATCTGCCTTCCAAAAACCGTATGGCATTCCTTTCCTTCTGCGCCTTTGTAAAATCCAGCATGTGCAAGGTGGAGTTCCACCTGGTGGGCACGTCGCATATGAGGCGGTGAGCGGGAAGGCCGAAGTTACGCTGTAGAGCAGACAGCCGAGCGGCAGCAGGATGAGAACGCCGGAAGCGCGCACAGACGGCCCGCACTTTATGCAGCAGCTCAGACATGTCGGGGTAGTTGTGAATGAATTTCTGCACCACCAAATTCAGCACATGCGCCAGGCAAGGGATGTGCGTCAAACCGGCTAGTCTTAGAGCTGCAACGAGATTTTGCCGATTATCGCACACCACCAGGCCATGCTTGAGGCCCACTGGCAGCAACCACTCGTCGGTCTGTTGTTCTATACCCCGCCACAACTCCTGCGTGGTGTGGGGCCTGTCTCCCAAACACATCAGTTTCAGAATGCCCTGCTGACGTTTACCCCTGGCTGTGCTGAAGTTGGCGGTGAAGGTCTGTCACTGACCGGATAAGGAGGTGATAGAAGAGGAGGAGGAAGCCGAGTAGGAAGAGGAGGCAACAGGAGGCAAAGAATGATGCCCTGCGATCCTTGGCCGCGGAAGTACGTGCGCCAACAGCTCTCTGCCTGGGGCCCAGCCGCCACTACATTTACCCAGTGTGCATTTAGGGAGATATAGCGTCCCTGGCCGTGCTTACTGGTCCACGTATCTGTGGTTAGGTGGACCTTGCCACAGATGGCGTTGCACAGTGCACACTTGATTTTATCCGATACTTGGTTGTGCAGGGAGGGCACAGCTCTCCTGGAGAAGTAGTGGCGGCTGGGAATGACGTACTGTAGGACAGCAAGCGACATGAGCTGTTTGAAGCTGTCCGTCTCCACCAGCCTGATTGACAGCATTTAAAAGGCCAGCAGTTTAGAAATGCTGGCATTCAGGGCCAGGGATCGAGGGTGGCTAGGTGGGAATTTACGCTTTCTCTCAAAGGTTTGTGAGATGGAGAGCTGAACGCTTCCGTGTGACATGGTGGAGATGCTTGGTGACGGAGGTGGTGTTGGTGGCACATCCTCTGTTTGCTAGGCGGCAGGTGCCAACGTTCCTCCAGAGGCGGAGGAAGAGGCCGAGGCAGCAGCAGAAGAGGGAGCAGGAGGGTCCTGAGCCCTTTCTTGGTTTTAAAGGTGCATACTCCACTGCAACCCGTGTCTCGCATGTAGATGCCTGGTCATGCAGGTTGTGCTAAGGTTCAGAACATTAATGCCTAGCTTCAGGCTTGGATGGCACAGCGTGCAAACCACTCGGGTCTTGTCGTCAGCACATTGTGTGAAGAAGTGCCATGCCAGGGAACTCCTTGAAGCTGCCTTTGGTGTGCTCGGTCCATGGTGACGGTGGCCAGCAGCAGGCGATCTGTTTTGGTGACGGCTGCTCTGCTTTTGCACCCTGCTTCCGCTTTTGCTACGCTGTTGGCTCGGTCTCACCACTGCCTCTTCCTCCAAACTCTGAAAGTCAGTGGCACGACCTTCATTCCATGTGGGGTCTAGGACCTCATCGTCCCCTGCATCGTCTTCCACCCAGTCTTCCTCCCTGACCTCCTTTTCGGTCTGCACACTGCAGATAGACGCAGCAGTTGGCACCTGTGTTTCTTCAACATCAGAGACGTGCTGAGGTGGTATTCCCATGTCCTCATCAGGAAACATAAGAGGTTGTGCGCCAGTGCATTCTATATCTTCCACCCTTGGGGATGGGCTAGGTGGATGCCCTTGGGAAACACTGCCAGCAGAGTCTTCAAACAGCATAAGAGACTGCTGCATGACTTGAGGCTCAGACAGGTTCCCCGATATGCACGGGGGTGATGTGACAGACTGATGGGCATGGGTTTCAGGTGCCACCTGTGAGCTTTCTGCAGAAGACTGGGTGGGAGATAATTTGAACGTGCTGGATCCACTGTCGGCCACCCAATTGACTAGCGCCTGTACTTGCTCAGGTCTTACCATCCTTAGAACGGCATTAGGCCCGACCAATTATCGCTGTAGATTCTGGCGGCTACTGGTACCTGAGGTAGTAGGTTCAGTATGACGTGTAGCTGTGGCAGAATGGCCACGTCCTCTCCCTGCACCAGAGGCTCCACCAACACCACCACCACCACCATGACCGTGTCCCTTATTAGATGTTTGCCTCATAGTTAGCGTTTACAAAGCAAAGTAAAAAGTGGTTAAGTATGTTAAAAATAATTAACCGCAATTATAAACCCTGATGTAGGGTATTGCACTCTATTTTTTTTTAAACTCTATATGACGGCGGTATTTGTGGCCTAAATGTGACACTCACTTATGCATGTCTTATCCCAGATGTGCTATCAGAGGCTTTTTTTACCCCAGTAACCAAAAAGCCGTATTTATGGCCTAAATGTGACAGTCACTTATGCTTTTCTAATCCTAGATGTGCAGTATATTAGAGGGTTTTTTCACCCTAACCAAAAAGCTGTATTTCTGTCCCAAATGTGACAGTCACTTATGCACGTGTAATTCCAGATGTCCAGTATATCAGAGGGTTTTTTACCCCAGCATGCCAGAGCCGTATTTATGGCCTAAATGTGACAGTCACTTATGCATGTGTAATCCCAGATGTGCAATATATTAGAGGCTTTTTTCACCCCAGTAACCAAAAAGCCGTATTTATGGCCTAAATGTGGCAATCAGTTATGCTTGTCTAATACCAGATGTGCAGTATATTAGAGGGTTTTTTCACCCTAACCAAAAATCTGTATTTCTGTCCCAAATGTGACAGTCACTTATGCACGTGTAATTCCAGATGTCCAGTATATCAGAGGGTTTTTTACCCCAGCATGCCAGAGCCGTATTTATGGCCTAAATGTGACAGTCACTTATGCATGTGTAATCCCAGATGTGCAATATATTAGAGGCTTTTTTCACCCCAGTAACCAAAAAGCCGTATTTATGGCCTAAATGTGGCAATCAGTTATGCTTGTCTAATACCAGATGTGCAGTATATTAGAGGGTTTTTTCACCCTAACCAAAAATCTGTATTTCTGTCCCAAATGTGACAGTCACTTATGCACGTGTAATTCAGATGTCCAGTATATCAGAGGGTTTTTACCCCAGCATGCCAGAGCCGTATTTATGGCCTAAATGTGACAGTCACTTATGCATGTGTAATCCCAGATGTGCAATATATTAGAGGCTTTTTCACCCCAGTAACCAAAAAGCCGTATTTATGGCTAAATGTGGCAATCAGTTATGCTTGTCTAATACCAGATGTGCAGTATATTAGAGGGTTTTTTCACCCTAACCAAAAAGCTGTATTTCTGTCCCAAATGTGACAGTCACTTATGCACGTGTAATTCCAGATGTCCAGTATATCAGAGATTTTTTCACCCCAGTATGCCAAAGCTGTATTTCTGGACTTGCAGATAGCCTATGCTGGTGCACTATCGTTGCATAAAATGGCTGCCGATCATGTATTGATATTGACTAACTGAAGAAAAAAAAGTTCGTTTTCAGCAGTAGTTGGGTCAGGACAGGCTTAAAAAATTGTGCACTGCACCCACAAAACACTTTTTCTGTAGATCGCTGAGTACATAAACCAGTTCTTGATAAGATTTCTCCGTGATCTCTCCCTCACAGCAGCTGCAGCCTCTCCCTACACTAATCCGAGCAGAGTGACGGGCGGCACTACGTGACTCCAGCTTAAATAGAGGCTGGGTCACATGCTGCAGTTGGCCAATCGCAGCCATGCCAATAGTAGGCATGGCTGTGATGGCCTTTTGGGGCAAGTAGTATGACGCTTGTTGATTGGCTGCTTTGCAGCCTTTCAAAAAGCACCATAAAAATCGCGAACACCGAACCCGAACCCAAACTTTTACGCAAATGTTCGGGTTCGGGTCCGGGTGCCGAAAACCCTAAAGTTCGGGTTTGCTCAACTCTAATTGTAATTTGAATCTGAAATCGCAATTTGGTGACCTTTGTTGCATTAATGTAATCCACAATGTCTCACTGCAGTGATAGAGAAATAAAGCGATATATAGCCAAATATGGCAATTCGTTTATATCGAGTTGGATATATTGTGTCCTTTTGTGAGGAATATGATCACCGGTCAGCAAAATCCTTTTATGCCGGTACTGATAACTCACCTCATGGGCTTACCTTTATTTGTCCCAAACTGCTCGTCGATTCCTGTGGTACCTTCTAAGACCAACTACAGACCTGCTGAACCAAAATTATTAATTACAGTATGTATGCATAAATCGCAGTATACGGATTAAAATAACAAAAAAAAAAAAACTGTTTAGTGGGGTGACAGAAGCCCTTTAAGGGGTGTGATATACCTGCTTCCACCAAATATTGAATGAGGCCTACGATACACCGGCTTCCACAAAATATTCAATGAGGGGATGCGATATACCTGCTTCCACAAAATACTAATTGACGGGTTTGATATTCCTGCTTGCGCAAAATACGGATTAAGAGGTGTGATATATCTGCTTCCACCAAATATTGATTCAGGTGTTCTATATACCTATTTCTACAAAATACTGATTAAGGGGTTCTATATACCTGCTTTCACAAAATAACGATTTAAGGGGTGCAATATACCTGCTTCCACCAAATTTTGATTGAGGCCTGCGATACACCGGATTCCACAAAATACTAATTGAGGGGTGCATTATACCTGCTTCCACATAATAATGATTGAGGGGTGCGATATACCAGTTTGCACAAAATACTAATTGAGGGGTGAGATATACCTGCTTCCACCAAATATTGATTCAGGTGTTCTATATACCTGTTTCCACAAAATTTTGATTAAGGGGTGCGATATACCTACTTCTACAAAATATTGATTAAGGGGTTCTATATACCTGCTTCCACAAAATTCTGATTGAAGGGTGCGATATACCAGCTTTCACAAAATTCTGATTGTGGCCTGCAATATAACTTCTTCCACAAATACTGCTCTTCTCTAGGGACTTTGGCACAGGGTCTATTTTGAAAATGACAGGCAGAAGAAGACGCAGGCCGTTCTGCAGGTGTGGTAGGGATCGGGCAGGTGCACCAAGCCGAAGCCTAAATGGGAAGTTGGAGAAGGTGCGTGCGATTACATCAAAGGACGCACCAGAGTTGATTGAGTGGCTCACTCAGCCTTCCGCTTCTGCACCCTCCTCATCCTCTGTATCTGCACCCTCCTTACTCTCTGCTGTGTGCACCCCCAAAGACACCACCGCCATAGCCACTCCACTCGGGTCAAAGGAATTATTCTTCCATCCATTCCATCCATTACCGATGCGCAGCCATTCTTGGCATCGGATGAGGAAGTAGAAACGGCCGCCACCAAGCGGTCTGACGACAGTACGCAGATCAGCACAAGGAGGGTGGTCCTAGATGTTGCTGCCTACTCCGAGATCTCTAATGTCAGTGTTGGCGAAGGAGACAATGATAATGTGTTGATGGACGTCACGTGGGTGCCCACAAGAGAGGAAGAGGAGGGGAGTTCAGGGGTAAATATGGTTGGCACTGCAAGGGCAGAGATACAATGCCATGCTAGCGTATACTCAGCCATCTCCAGGGGCATATGGGCCTCTCTTTCTTCAGGGACCTGTTCCTCTGCCCGATGGCTAAACTCCATGCCCCTACTCCCAGCATTTTTGGGACTAGGGGGGGGGACTCTTGGGATTTGAGGAAGGCACACTATGATGTCACATGCCTGAGGAGGGGGGAGGTGGGCTGTTTCTGAGGCTGATATAGGAGCCTCAAGCCAGGAAGAGGGGTTTTTTTTGGAACTGGACTACAGAGAGAGAGACACATAGGAACAGGTCCCTGAAGGAAGAGAGGCCCATATGCCCCTGGAGATGGCTGAGTATACGCTGGCATGGCATTGTATCTCTGCCCTTGCAGTGCCAACCATATTTACTCCTTCCCTGCCCAGCAGCATCAACCCCTGTTGGTGAAACCCCCTGCAAATACCCTGGCACTGCATTGTATCTCTGCCCTTGCAGTACCAACCACATTCTTCCTTTCCCTACACTCCTGATCTCCCCTGGGTATCCAACCCCTCCCACTATACACCCCATACCCCAATCTACCCCCACCATCATCCCTACTATCCCTCTCCCTGTTATTCACCCCTACCATTCCCCTGTACCCCAGCATTCACTTGCAGGGTATTAACCCTTGCATTGCTGGATCCCTACCCTTCAGTTCCCCTTCACCCTTATCCTCCCAGAGTCACTTGCAAGGTATTAACCCTTGCATTGCTGGATCCCTACCCAATGTCTGTGGCCTGCATTCACCCCTGCAGTGCCACCATTAACCCTTCGTCGTTCTCTTAGGGATAGAATTAGTCAGGTGGGGTGGGCTGTGTGTGTATTGTATAGTTAGTTTGTGGGTGGAATTTGGGAACCGTGTAGTGTAGTTTAGTGCTGTATTTATAGTACTGTATTGTTAGTGTATTGTGTGCGTAGTGTATTGTTGCTATTGTTGGTATTAATAAATACTGTGTTTTATATTTAACTATCTGTATAATGTGTGGTTATTAGCGATAGTTTAGTAAGGCGCATGCAGCTAGCTTAGTGATTAGCGTAAGGTAAAGGCAAAGTATTGTATTATATAAAGGTATAAATAGGCGGAGTTATCAATAGACGGCTCCTCCTATTTATGAATATTAATTATCAATATTTGCATAAATATTGGTGATTAATATTCCCCCTTTACAGTCTGTTACACTAAGCACTTATGCTTTGTGTGGCAAAAATAGGCACAGTAATGTTACGCTCTATTTTGTTCATTTCTAATTAAGAAAACTTATTTTAATAAGATAATAGTGCTTTATCAAAAGAATTAAATATACTCTTTTGTTATACTATACTTTACAACAACCCCAATTCCAAAAAAACGAAGGCACTGATTAAATGTAAATACAAACAGGATGCAATGAGTTGAAAATCTCATAGACCATATTTTATTCACAGTAGACCATAGAGCCCATATGAGAAGTTGAAACTGAGATATTTGACTGTTTCATAAAAAACAAACAAAAAAAAACCATTTAGAACTTGAAGCCAGCAACATATCTCAAAAAAGATGGGGCAGGGCCATATGTACTATTGTGTAGCATCCCCTCTTCTTTTAACTGTAAACATCTGGGAAGAGAGGAGACCAATAGGAGGAATTTTGGGAGAGAAATGTAGTCCCATCCTTGTCTGATATAGGATTTTAGCTGCTCACTTGCACTAATGCAACCCCATGCCATCAGAGATAAGGGCTTTTGAACTATGCACTGATAAGCTGGATGGTCCCTCTCCTTTTTGAGTCTGCAATACATGATGTCTATGGTTTACAAAAATAATTCAAAATTTTGCTTCAATTGACCACAGAAGAGTTTTCTATTTTTCTTCAGTCCATTTTAAATTAGGTTTGGCCCAGAGAGAATGGTGTTTTATCTGGATTGTGTTGACCTATGGCTTTTTGTTTGCATGAATACAGCTTTAACTTGCAATTGTGGATTTCACAACGACCTGTGATTTCCAGCACAGAATCATGCCTGTTTTAATACGGTGCTGTTTGATTCAGCAAATCTGGAGAAATCCAGATGTAGCCCCTATCGACCTTCGGCCTTGTCCCTGGCACACATGGATTTCTCCAGATTTGCTGAATCTTTTTGATGATGTATACTGTATTTTACATTGAGGACATTTATCTAAAGTTGTTCCATAATTTGTAGACACAGTTTTTCGCAATTAGTGAACCTCTGTCCATCTTTGGTTCTGAGAGACTCTGTTCCTACTACATGCTATTGTGATGTGGCTTAGTAGTAAATTGCTTCTTAAGCTATTCTTTACCTCTTACTTTTCCAGTTTTTTGTTGCCCCTGCCCAACTTTTTTGAAATGCGTTGCTGCTATCAAGTTCTAAATGAGATAATTTTTCCATGAAATAGTTAAATGTCTCTCTTTCCACGTCTGATATGTGTTCGATGTTCTATTTTAATAAATATGGGCCTATAATATTTGCAAATCATTGCATTCTGTTTCTATCTAAATTAATTTACATTGTACAGTGTCCCAACTTATTTGAAATTGGGGTTGTATTTTATAGCATACTATTTTATAATGGCACACAGTATAATTCTTTTGTATATAAAGCTCTAAGATATACAACTCTCATCTGTTAATAATACTTATCATATTATTCTACAAAATCTTAATACAGAGAGCATCAAACAAAAAAAGCTAAATGTCTGTATCAGTTAACTTTTCTTGCTATTACTTAAAATAAAACATAATCATTCTTGATAGCTTTATCTTGTACTGCCCAATAATATTAGGATTAGGTTATTACACCTGTCATAACATTTATTTCTGTACTTGCAAGGAAGGTGCTCGATCAGTGAATTCAAGTAAATGTAATCCTCATATGGTTTTGAGTTTAAATACACAGGACTATTAAAAGCAGAATGTAAGAAAAATCATAAATGAATCTAGTATTGACCCTTATCAATTTGGTCACTGTTTCTATAGACGCTAAAAAAATTCATGCTCTTCCTCTTCCTTGTGCCTGTCATCAATCCTACTGAAATGACAGCAGACAGATGTTAGCCTTTACAAAGATCACATAAAATTCTTGGCTCTAGGGCTGTTCACAAAGGAACATAGTAGTCTGTACTAGACATGGGTACCTGCAGCAACCCAGTCTTCATCAACAATGCACAAATCAATTTGGCAGCCATCACAGTAATATCTGTCCAGGGGAAGGGAGTTCTAAAATGCATTTTGACAAAGTGTAATTTTTCAGTTCTGGAATTTTTTTTTACTGAAATTACCCTTCAAATTGGCTATGTACTTAAATACATGCTTTAGCCTTATAGGCACACAAAACATGTAAATTAAAAAAGTTTTCTGTTTAATTAGCTCGTATAGAATTTGGTCGTTCATAGCTAAAGGATCTCTCATCTGGTAAAACATACTGTAATTAATATTCTTTCAATTCTAATACAAGTATATATACATGTTTGGTTTTCAAGCCAAAAAAGGTGTTATACAAAATTTGGATGTGAACATCCAGAAAGAATAGTGAGGTGAAATCAGCTCTCTAAATAGAAAAAAAAAAATATATATATAATAATATAGCTGTGTTCTCATAGTTAAAAGACTGATTATGGAATATTAAACGGGTTGTCATAAATGGCATTTATCATGTAGAGAAAGCTAATACAAGCCACTTACTAATATATTGTGATGGTTCATATTGCCTCCTTTGCTGGCGCAATTCATTTTTCATTCCCATTATGCACTGCTCATATCCAAGGGTTACATGCAATTCAGAAGAGGTGGCCATGCTTCCACACTGTAGGAAAGAGCACTGCCCTCCCTGGTGGCTAGGACCATGGGAGTGTGCATGAGCCAGCACTTTTTCCTATAGTGTGCAAGCATGGCCACCTCTGCTGGATTTCAAGGTGGTCGTACCCCCTGGATACAAGCAGTGTATAATGTGATAAAAAAATGAATCAATCCAGAAAAGGAGAGAATATGGAAAATCACAATACATTAATAAACATCTTTTATGGACTTTGCATGATAAATGCCATTTGCAGAAGACAACCCCTTCAACATTCATTAGAATTGAATTAAAACTATTGATGCAAAAAAAGTCAATGAAAAGGTTAAGTCCAAGAAAGAAGATGTTCCTTAAAACATCAGAAAACAGGGATTTGGCTTGTTGGTAAACTCATATATTAAGAGATTCCCAAACTCTTTCAGTGGGATCAATTAATATATCACTACTCCTATGGCATTAGGTATGGTATGGTAAAAGCCTTAACTTCACTGGCTCTGCACATATGCTCCATGGTCTCATTGTCATGGGGTAACCATCATGTGGAAGAAACTTTTTTTTGCCATCTTAATCATAAGAGAAATGGGAGAACATTTTCTCAGAGAAATATGTCATGGTGTAGAATTCTAACCTCTTGTAAACAACTGTCATTGAGCAAATTGAAGTGAAACAAATTGACTTTGATCCAAATTTCAAGAAAAATTCTATTTGTCACAAATCCGAATTTCCTAGCGCTTTATGGTAACAAATCGTTTTCCCCTAAAATGGCGGCTATATGTGTTACAAAGTGAAAGTAAGAAGCCTCGGAAACACAATATGACCCATAGTGCTGTGCAACCAGCCAATGAGCCGATAGTTATCCCCTGTAATGTTACAGCCATAAAAAAAAACTCATCCTGCACGGTCTCTGCCATTTCACTGTGAACTGAGCATAAGGAGAGACGTGGCAAGCGCCTGGGACAATGTGTTGGAAAACTTTTAATTGTAGAACATTGGATAGGGACAGTGTAGGGACAGTATAGGGAGATCGTAAGAAAAGTACAGAGACACTGTAGGGAGAGCATAGGGAGACTGTAGGGACAGTGCAGGCTCAGTGTAATCACCCTGTGCATCTTGTTCACCTGCTGTACCAGTCATTCTTAATCTGTTCTGTTTTAGATAGACTTACTGTGCATCCGAATAATTGTCAACAAGCGGTCTAATATATAGGTACTAGTGGTGATTGAGCATGCTCGGCACATGGCGGTACTCAGCCGAGTACCACATCTGTTTGAGCGCAATGCTTGAGTCTCCTCCCAGCACGTTTCTTGGCTGCTACGCAGCCAATAAACGTGCAGGAGTCTACTGACATGCACTATAATGCCGTAGCCATGTTGGCTACTGGCATTACAGTGATTGGCCGGCCAAAGCGCATCATCGGGTGCTATAAAGCACCCAATGCCACGTGTTCGGCTCAGTCTTAGTCAGGGAGAGGTGAGCATAGGAAGGGACAGACAGTGTAGGGAGTGTTATTGGAAAACTTCCCAGAGACCCAAAAGTCCTTTTAAGGACTATTCTGTGTGACAGCAGCAATATATATTTTTAGTGCATCCTGCGCTAAATAGCATCTAATAGGCCGCGGACAGTTAAATTATCCGCACCACATCTCCTGTGTAAAGTGTGCGCATCCCTAAAATATCAGTGAAATCCAGTGTACTTTTTCTGTAGACGGTGCCCGCTGCGGACAGTGACATTAGCTGCGCCACATCTGCAATGTAAAGTGTGCGCATCCAAAAAAATATCTGACATCCAGTGTACTTTTTCCATAGACGGTATCCGCTTTTGACAGTGACATAACCAGTGCCACATCTGCAGTGTAATGAGTGAGCTACATTTCCCTGATGGCACACTGGGTGAATGTTGTGGAGGCCGGGAGAGAGTCGTACGCTGGGATACCACAGGTGCTACCAACGCCAAGGATTGCGGGCCCTACGTCGATCAGGGCTTCCGCCAGCACCTACGTTAGTGGCTCCAACGCCCACTTCTACTCCTCCACCTCCTCTTCCACCTCCACCTCTGAATTTTCCACGTGCAACACCAGTCAGTCATCAGTCGGCAGCTGAAAGCAGTGTAGCACTGCAGTAGGAAAGCGGCAACAGGCCGTGCTGAAGCTGATTTGATTAGGGGACAAGCAGCACACCGCCGCAGAGCTGTGGCAGGGGATAAGAGACCACACTGAGCTGTGGCTCTCACCACTCAACCTAGAACCAGGCATTGTTGTGTCTGATAATGACCGTAACTTGGTGGTGGCTTTGGAGCTCGGCAAGCTCACACACATCCCATGTCTAGCCCTCGTCTTAAACGTAGTGGTTCAGCGGTTTCTCAAAACATACCCCAATTTGCCTGAGCTACTGGTGAAGGTGCGCCGATGTGTGCCCATTTCCAAAAGTCATCGACAGCTTCAGACGGTCTGTCAACGCTGCAGCAGCGCTTGAAATTGCAAGCTCACCGGCTTTTGCGCGACGTGAGCATGCCCTGGAACTCCAAGTTCCACATGTTGGACAGACTTTGTGAGCAGCAGAGGGCAGTAGTGGAATACCAGCTGCAACATGGTCGTCACCTTTCCAGTCAGCTTCCGCTGTTCACAAGCGAGGAGTGGGCATGGGTGTCTGACCTCTTTGAGGAATCAACACAGAGGGTTATCGGCGATAACGCTATTATCAGCGTAACCATCCCACTTCTGTGTCTACTCAAATGCTCGCTGCTCACAATTAAGGACGACTCTTTGCATGTGGAAGAGGTAGAAATGGGGGAAGACATTACACAGGCTGATAGCCAGACCACCCTCAGTTCATCTTCTCAGCGCGAATTGGACAATGAAGAGGAGGAGGAGGAGGAGGAGCAGGAGACGGTTGCCTTAACTACAGAGGGTAGTACCCATGGAAGTTTAATTCCATCTGTTCAACGTGGGTGGGCAGAAGAGGAGGAAGAGGATGAGGAGATTGAGAGTGATCCTCCTGATGACGATAGCGAAGTCTTGCCTGTTGGTACTCTGGCACACATATCTGACTTCATATTAGGCTGCCTTTCCCGCAACCTGCGCGTTATCCACATTTTAGACAACATGGATTATTGGTTGTTCACCCTTCTCGACCCCTGCTATAAAGAGAACTTCTCATCTCTCATTTCTCTGTTGAAAAATTGCTCCAAAAATTTCCATCTAACAACGCTGGTAGCAGAGTCCATACTTCCTTGGACAACCGAGGAGGGGAGACAAGGGGAACACACAGCAGTTCCTACAAAGTCAGGGCAACACTCTCCAAAGCCTGGGACAGTTTCATGTCACACCCCAGAACCCTCACTTTGATGCACGGCCTAGTGTTACAAGGAGGGAAATTTTTTGGAATATGGTGAAGGAGTACATAGCAGACCATGTCAGCTTTCTCAATGATCCCTCAGTGCCTTACAACTACAGGGTGTCCAAGCTGAACACTTGGCACGAACTGGCGCTCTACGCCTTGGAGGTGCTGACTTGCCCTGCCACCAGCGTTTTGTCTGAGCTGGTATTTAGTGCTGCTGGTGGCATTATAACAGATAAGCGTATCCGCCTGTCAACTGAAAATGTTGACAGGTTGACTCTTATAAAAATGAACAAGGCCTGGATTGACCATGGATTGACTGAACTCCACCAGAGGAAAGCTGATGAACACAAAGGCATTTGAAATGTGTTGTTTATAATGTACTGAATACACTGTATTCTCATGCACCCCTTCTACCACAAACAAGGGTATATGGTTGAATCTTCCTTTTCTCATCCTCTTCTACCTCTTCCATCATATCAACATGCTTATTCGTCGCATACAATGCCCTCACATATATGCCCTTCAAATATAATGTTTTATAGGGTCAGCTCAGCTGCAGGCCCTTGCATGTAGTTTTTTTAGAGGGTCAGCTCACTAGCAGTCACTCACCTACAATGTTTTACAGGGTCAGCTCACCTGCAGGCCCTCGCATATAATGTTTTACAGAGTCAGCTCACCAGCAGGCCTGCACTAAAATCTTTTACAGTTTCATCTCACCAGCAGACCAGCACCTAAAATCTTTTACAGGGTCAGCTCACCACCAGGCCCTTGCATATAATGTTTTATAGGGTCAGCTCACCAGCAGGCCCTCGCATATATTTTTTTACAGGGTCAGCTCACCAGCAGGCCCGCACCTACAATCTTTTACAGGTCAGATCACCTACAGGCCCATGCATATAATGTTTTACAGGGTCAGCTCACCTGCAGGCCCTCGCATATACAGTGGGGTAAAAAAGTATTCCCACTTAAAAAGATGAGAGAGGCCTATAATTTTCATCATAGGTACACTTCAACTATGAGAGAGAGAATGGGGGGAAAGAATACAGGAAATCACATTGTAGGATTTCTAATGAATTAATTGTTAAATTCCTCGGTAAAATAAGTATTTGGTCACCTACAAACAATCAAGATTTCTGGCTCTCACAGACCTGTAACTTCTTCTTTAAGAGGCTCCTCTGTCCTCTACTCATTACCTGCATTAATGGCACCTGTTTGAACTTGTTATCAGTATAAAAGACACCTGTCCACAACCTCAAACAGTCAGACTCCAAACTCCACTATAGCCAAGACCAAAGAGCTGTTGAAGGACACCAGAAACAATTGTAGACCTGCACCAGGCTGGGAATACTTACTCTGCAATAGGCAAGCAGCTTGGTGTGAAGAAATCAACTGTGAGAGCAATTATTAGAAAATCGAAGACATACAAGACCACTGACAATCTCCCTCAATCTGGTGCTTCACGCAAGATCTCACCCCGTGGGGTAAAAATGATCACAAGAACGGTGAGCAAAAATCCAAGAACCACACGGGGGCACCTAGTGAATGACCTGCAGAGAGCTGGGACCAAAGTAACAAAGGCTACCATCAGTAACACACTACGCAGCCAGGGACTCTGCAGTTCCAGACGTGTCCCCCTGCTTAAGCCAGTACATGCCCTCCTTTATGTGTAACAAAGGGTGTTTTGGAGTGCCAGTTCCTTGTAATTTTTGGCAGCCCTTTCACTTAGTGCATAGGCTTTATGAGTGTAGGAGTCCCACTACATGAACAATTGTACCACAATGTGAATGAGGCCCTCCTTTATGTGATATACAGGTTGTATCGGAGTGCCTCTTCCTTGTAATGTTTGGCAGCTCTTGCACTTTATATACAATTAAATATACAGGAAAGAATGTTTCCTATCAAGTTTTCCTCTAAAATCAAATTTGTGCTTATTATTGTCAGTCTGTAAAAGTGGCAAACTATTCGGACAACATTATTCCCAGCAGCGACCTGGGAGTTCAAGATGCATCCAGACATCCACCCCATGCTGTTCCCGCAATATTTCAGTGGTGTTTCCACCAATTTCTGACCTTTCCCTATAAACCAGGCACCCTCCCCTCTTCAGAGCAGGGGGTGCCTGGTTTAATGCTCGGGTTCTCCCATTGACCTCCATTATACTCGGGCGCTATGGTGCTCGATCAACATTAATAGGTACTTTTTAGTAGTTCATCTGTTGCGCTATTTATACTTAATCTGTTCTGCTATGCATAGACTTACTGTGCAACAGACTCATTGCCAACAGGCAGTTTAATATATAGGTGCGTTTATTTAGTTTATCTGCTCCCGATTTATACTTAATCTGTTCTGTTATACATAAATTAAATGTGCATCAAACTTAGTCTCAACAGTTGGTCTAATATATAGGCGTGTTTTTCTAGTTCACTTGCTGCACCATTGATACTTCGGTTCAGTTATACATAGACACATTGATTAGTAGATAGGCAATTCTATTAGGCCCTGATTCACAATTTGGGGTGATTCACCTGTCTCATTCTACTGTTTGTGGCATGTCCACATTAATTAATAGATAAGTAAATCTACTAGGCCCTGAGTCCCAAATTGGGGTGATACACCTGTATCCACATTGTGTCGACATTGATATTTAACCGCTTTTGTTAGCCAAACAGTTACTGTGATTTATTGTTACAGAACGGTCTTATTTAACACCCTATTCTTCACATAGCAGAGTTGCCCACGAGTTGATCCTCGTTTTTGTGTCGTCAAAATTAGTCTTATAGAGAATAAATTAGTCTTTTACCAAATAAATTAGTCTTTTTTCAAATAAATTAGTCTGCTCAAGTATTACAATCCCTAACCCCTATGACGAACGAGATTGAGCGGGTAACCCGCACCTGTTGGCAAAGGGTAGATATGCGGCGATCTCTTCAGTGCAGCGGATGTGCAGCCCCGGACATGTAAGGGTATCACAGAATAGTTAATGCTGAATGCCACTTGGCGATGCAGGAAGTTGGAAGTGGGCCGCCTGAGGTCAAATAACTCCTTGTAGTAGGGTTAAAACCAGATAGGCCAAACTTGCTGGGTGAATAAAACCTGGCAGCTGGGTTATTGCCATATGGGAGGACTGTCATCAGAATGAACCACACAAATCACTCCACTAACTTGACCCAAATTCATCCTAACTAATATGTTCATTTAGGGAAAAAAATTGTCTGCGTCGTTATTGCAATCGTTTTGGGTTGGAACTCTGACGGTATTACCAGGCAAATGGCTCCACTAACTGGACCCAAATTCATCATTCCTAGCTACCACGTTCTGTTATGGAAAATTTTGTTCTGTGTCACTTTGACAGAGACAACAAATTTTAAACAATTCTATATCACAGAGCAGTGCAATAAAAGTTTAGCCAATATGGATCCCTCCATATGGTCTGGGATTCCTCCATACTATGAACTTAATGGTATTTTACTTTCAACATTTAATTAGATTAAAACCAGATGGACCGAACTTGATGAATGGATCCAACAAGGCAGCTGGATTATTGCCATACGGGAGGAGTGTCATTGGTTGACGGAATGAACCACAAAAATCATCTTAGTTAATACGTTCTTTAACTCAGTGTTTCGTCAGTGCTTTGCATTAGTATTTGATCAGAATTTGTAAGCCAAAAGCAGGAATGGGTCCAAAATACAGATGAGATGCAAATATTTCCATTACATTTTATCTCTGTTTTGGACCCGCTCCTGTTTTTGGATTACAATTACTGGTCAAATACTGATACAAAAGCAATGACAAAATACTGACTGTCTGAAAGAGGCTTTATGGATGCTCAAAATACAGGACTGTTTTGTTTTTTCCGTTTTATGTTTTTCTGATGGATCAGAAAAATTAAAACATAAACAGTGATGTTAACACAGCCTTACTGCCACTGCTGCTGCCCGCTCCCCACTCTGTCATGAGGCCTCTATTGTCATAGTTACTGCCACTGCTTCTGCTGCTGCTGCCACCATCCCCTGTTCTGGCATGGGGCCACTTTTGCTGCTGCCACCTTCCACGCTCTGCACGGTTAAGTCCAAGCCGATAAATCTGATCTGACGCTTTTTATTGACCTGTAATACTAATGCAGATTAATTCCACAGCTAATAGAAGGATTTAGATATGAACAAGACCTGTTCCTTCACAGTTATGATTGAAGAAGCACAGCCATTATAAAAACTTTTTTTCTAAACTCATGAAAGCATTAAGAAAATTTATTAAACTTTTGCTTAATCATTTGTATCAGGTTCAAGTTAGGAATCCTTATCAGAATAGTAAGGTGTAAGTTAATAGCACCTTTATCCTGCATGCAACATTGTATGTTTCTAAAGAACTGAAGATAAGGATCATCCCTGGGCATTCACATTTAATAGATTTGTGGCCAACAGCTATCTCTACCGACTCCCTCCTGACTCCTCTATACACATACACTAGAGAAGAGCAAAGTTCTAAAAAATTTGATTTGGCTGCTTCACTGAATTTAAAAAAAGAATTTGCTTAGTGACAAATTACTTCATCACAAAGTGCATTCCTTTGTAAATAGTAGGTGCAATCACAGGGAACAGCGATTGTGCCGCCCCAGTCATTGAAACCATAAGATGCCACGTGCATCGCTGATCGTGCCATCTGAGATGAATATTAAGGCCTTTAAGGGGTTGATCAACCAAAAAAATAATAATAATCATATATCACTCATCCATTTCAGTGTGAAGAGGCCATCTTGCGGCGCGTGATGATGTCATACGTCACCGCGCATGAGATTTAACACTGGATCTTCATACAAGATGGCCGCAGCAGCCTCGTCACATTCAAATGGATAAGGTAAGTATGATTTTTTTTTTAAATACCGTCATTTCAGGGAAAATTGATTTGTTTTAACAGCGACTGCTGTGCGACACTGTTCCCCTGCTTACCGCCGCGGCCCCCGGGGCGCCGTGCTCTTCGGTGATCGTGGTCAGTGCTTCCCAGTTACCGCTGCAGTCCGGGACACTCTTAATGATGTTGCTTCTGAGGATTCCGCTCCACAGGTTCCATTCAGCCCTGGACACAGCATGCGTTTGGCTGGTTTCATGTGTCATTGCTCTAACGGGGTACGCATCACTCCTTGGCTGGATTGGGTCAGGTGACCTTGTTGACCATCCCCAATAAGGTAACCTACACATACTTAAGGGACTGTGTGTCAAGGTCCTAGTCTGTTGCTAAAGAGCTTGATAACCACTTGTGTTCCTGATCCATACTTCGTTCTTTGGACTCAGCTTGATCCCTGCCTGCTTGCTTTGTCTCTCCTGTTGCCGACCTAGATTGCCTAACCTGTACCTGTGCCACCTGCCCTGACCTTCTGCCTGTCTGACTACGCCTCTGCCTCATCCTTCGGTTCCTACTTTGTTGCTCCTGGTAACGACCCTGCCTGTCTTTCATGCCTGTACTGATGGTACCTATCTCATGTATCTTCTGGTCCACCTGGACCAGCTGCTACTGACTCTGGGACTGCTCTGGAGTGGCACCTGGCAACTACCCTAATGGCCCAAGTCTATCCTCGACATTAGAGGCTCTGGCGATGACCAGGTAATTTCTTATCCACCCCCCTCCATGGTACATCCACTCAGTAGCACAGTGGGTTCACATCCGCTGATCGGTAACATTTGTTACTACGAAACATGAGTAAATTATGCTTTGTTGCAAATATTTTTTCACAAATTTGGATTGAAGGCCACTTTGTGAACTTCGATTTGCTCAACACTAACATACACATTCAGCTTGGTCAAACATGTATGGGTATTCTATGGGGAGAGAGCACAAAGTCTCCGCCAGACATTTCTATCAGCGGCTTATCTCCTGGGAGAACAAAAGGATTGAGAAAAAATATTCAGTTTGCCTGATCCTTCTCTGCTTCAACATCATCTGACAGGGGATTCAAGAGCTCCCCATACATATTAGAGTGTTGGCTCTGTGGGTTCAGCCGACAATACACTAATGTGTATGGGTCTTAAGGCTTCATGCACACAGCCATATTATAGTTTAGTGCAGAGTTCTAGGAAGCTATAATCAGAGCCCTTCAAAGTGTATGGGGCTTTACCTCTGTATACCTATATTCATACTAAGGTGTACAGAAGTTTTTCTGCCAGATTTATATTGAATCCTACAGAAAAAAAGAAAACATTATTGCAGCTACATAAAAAAATGTTTAATATCTTTGACAGGAGCACTGTATTGTGATAAACAGAATGCATCTTGCTCCATAGTACGTTCTGTTATGTTCATTAGATGAAAGTCTACTTTCACACTTGTGTTTTGGCTTTCCGTTTGTGAGAGCTGATCAGGGCTCTCACAAGCGGTCCAAAACGGATCAGTTTGCATTCTAATGCATTCTGAATGGAAAAGGATCCGCTCAGAATGCATCAGTTTGCATCAGTTCAGTCTCCATTCCGCTTTGGTATCCGTCTGATGAAACTGAGCCAAACGGATCCGTCCTGGCACACAATGTAAGTCAATGGGGACGGATCCGTTTTCACTGACACAATCTGGCACAATAGAAAACGGATCCTTCCTCCATTGACTTTCAATGGTGTTCAAGGCGGATCCGTCTTGGCTATGTTAAAGATTATACAAACCGATCCGTTCTGAACGGATGCAGACGGTTGCATTATCTGAACGGATCCGTCCATGACGGATCCGCACAAAACGCGAGTGTGAAAGTAGCCTTAAGCTGTAAAGAGTGAATACAAATAAAATTTGAATTCTAATGAAGTGAACTTGAAGCTAAATAAAATGTCTAATAAATTAACTCAACCTGCTCTGTAAATAAATGTACATAGAAATATAGTGTAGATCCCAGTACTCACATATTCTAAAACACAAATCAAAGTAATAGTAAAGTTTATATAAATATTAGTGGAATAATACACATTTTTCAGATACCAGTTTACATATTAATACATTGTATTAAACCTTGTGTTTTCTCATATTTCCAACATGGTAGTATACGTCTCTGCCTGGTATCTGCATAATAGTCTTTTGTGTATTGCTAATGGAGAGCTGAAATTGTGGCAGCTCAGAAACGGCAATACACGTGAGCAACAATATACTGACAGACCCCTCAGTGGAATCTAATCTGTTCCAGCTCATGCACTCCTCTGAATCTATTTAACTTTCATTAAACTGTGTTTGATATCAGCTAAATGGAATGCATACGGCTCCAATATAGCTCATATGGTCTCATTCATTCGATCACAGCAGTGCCTTTTCATATATTTCCCTCTTACATGTGTTAGAATGCAGTATAGTCAAGTAAATAGAAGACCTCTGAAGACCTAGTTATGACTGAGATTTCTTTTTTCCATTGTGCCAGTCTTTCAGTGCTGAAATGATGATTCATGCATGTCCCCTACAGCACCCATTGATTTCGCATAATGTGGCTTTAATCCGGGGTCTGTACTATCTGACCATGGCAGCGTTTCTCTTTAGGTTCTTTCTCATACATGAAGCAATTTCATTTATATATGTTTAATTCTAAGGCATGCCTTAAAGTGTAAGCAAATCAAATTGCTTTGGAATGATTGAGAAACAAAGAAAAGATTTGATTTGATATCCCTTACTATGCCCGTGGTTACACATTTATACTGGTTAAAGGCAGACGTAAATGTTTGCTTTATTTCACTTATTCCGAGCCCTAATGAGATTTCCACCGTTGTACCGTATGGAAAAATATGAAGAAAAAGTGAGCTGTATGTTTACAAAAATGTGCAAGATTCAAAGTATATGTATTACAATATATAGAATATTTGAAATCTTTCCTGTAAAATGTGCTTGATCTTCACCACATAAATACTTTATGTTCTTATGAAAATATTACAGCTAGAGTTTCTACACCCAAGGTTAGTTTTTATTTTATTTTTTCAGTTGTGTCATGCATACAATGTAAACCAAATTCCTCATTGTGAAACAATGTATGTATGTTCTCAAATAACAATTTGTCTACAAAAGGGTTATCTTATCGCAAACGGCATATTTCATATGAGAGCCTCCACTATGATAAGCTGAAAGCCTGCTCTGTGTGTTTCCCGTTCTCCCAGAAAACAGTTGATGTTACCAGGAGAAGTGATCAGTCCTATATGTATTTACCTTGCAGTGATGAACTCGTGTTAATGTATAAACACATGTGTGATCAGTACAAAAAAACTGGTGCTTGATTTGTTCTAATTACTTCACAAAGGACAAGGAGGCATTTATCACATGTGGATGAAAGGTGATTTAGACATCAATATAGGAAAAGATTCTTTACAGTTAAAGCCCCTTTACATGGGTTGATAATCAGGGGAATTATTGGAAAGGAGCATTCCTAGCAACCCAGATAATTGCTGTATGTAATTGTGCCACTTGTGATCTGATGTAAAAGCTTGTTCATCGGGTGAAAGCATCATTCATTGAATTTTACATATTTGGCCAGTCATATAACCATACTCAAGGACCTGATATATACAGTATGTGCAACCCCTTTAGGCAGGTGTGAAAAAATACTGCAAATGAAGAATGCTTTAAAAAATAGAAGTGTTATTACTTATTAGTTTAATTTTAAATGTATTCTGCAGCAGGACAATGACCTCAAACATACAAAAAATGTTATTAAGAACTATCTTCAGTCTAAAGTAGAGTTAGGAGTCCTTGAAGAGATTATACAGTCCACACAGAGCCCTGATCTCAATATAAACAATTATATCTGGGACTAAATGAAGAGACAGAAGGATTTGAGCAAGCCTATATTAACAGAAGATCAGTGGTTAGTTCTCCAAGATGTTTGGAACAACTTCCCTGCTGAGTTCTTTTAAAAACTGTGTGCAAGTGTACATAGAAGAACTCATGCTATTTTGAAGATAAAAGGTGATCACACTAAATATTGATCTGATTTAGATTTCTCTTGTTCACTCACTTTGCATTGTTCCTCATACCTCACATATCAGTACACTGCTGTGTATATACTATATATCTGTACCCACTACATCTATTATACCATGTACATCACATATTAGTACACTGCTATATATATACTATATATCTGTACCCACTGTATCTATTATAGCTCATACCTCACATATCAGTACACTGCTGTATATATTACATATCTGTACCCACTACATCTATTATACCTTGTACATCACATATCAGTACACTGCTATATATACTATATATCTGTACCCACTGTATCTATTATAGCTCATACCTCACATATCAGTACACTGCTGTGTATATACTATATATCTGTACCCACTACATCTATTATACCATGTACATCACATATTAGTACACTGCTATATATACTATATATCTTTACCCATTGAATCTATTATAGCTCATACCTCACATATCAGTACACTGTTGTATATACACTGCTGTATATATTATATATCTATATCCACTGCATCAATTATACCTCGTACCCCACATATCTGTACATTGTTATATATACTATATCTCTGTACACACTGCATCTATTATATCTTGCCCCCCCAGTCATTGAACCGCTCTGATGGTTGATCATAGCATCTGAGGCTATCATTTTGGCCTTTCAGCAGTTAATCAAGGTAAAAATAAATAAATAAAAATAAATAAATACTTACCTTATTCATTTGATTGTGTAGAGGACATCGTGAGCATTTTTATTGAAGACACAGTGCAAAATCTTATGTTGTGACATGATGGTGACATCATACTGGCCGGCGTGGTCACGTCATTCATCACAGTGTGCAAGATTTTGCACAGTAGCTTCAATTAAGATAGTCGTGGCAGCCTCTTTGTGTGGAAATGGAAGAAGTATGTATTTTTTTTTGTTTTTACCATCATTTCAGGGAAAATTAATTTGGTACCATAAAGCGCGAGGAAATTCGGCTTTGCGACCAATCAAATTTTTCTTGAAATTCGGATCAAAGTCAATTAGTTTGACTCCGTTTTGCTCAACACTAATTATTCCCTCCTATTATTTCATTCAAGCAGTGATGTGGCTTTACCTGATCACATGTAAACAGAATTACCCATATTCAGTGGGGGAGATTTAGTAATCAAAATGTGACAGCATATCCAATTGTAGCCCATATGCTTTGCACCATGTTTATTAAGTGTATAAAGGGATTGTCTCACCCAGTACATTGGTGGCATATCGCCATTTAATTATTTAGTTGCCCACCTCTGAAACCTTTCCAGCTCTACAGCAAAGGAAAGTTAAAATATGTTATGACTTTCTTGCTATTTTGCAAATGCCCACTTGACTCCCGTTCCAGGATGCTTCTGTTTCATGTTCTTGTTAAATTTTCAAAGCTAAATCTATGTATTCAGTCATGTTTCAGAAGTATAAAGTTACTTCCGCAAAGTGTGTAATTGAGGTAAAAGAAAGCTACAAACAACAGCTCTGAATTTACATTTTTTTGTAGATTTCATTAATTAACTCTACCGCCAAATAGTGTTTTATTGCTGCACACTTTATTGATAGGTTCTTTAAGCCTGGCTTTTTTCAAGTTACGGTCGTTTGATGCCACATCATCATCCAAAAAGTACACGGGAATTAAATCACCATGTTACTAAAGTTGTTAAGCCTCTCCTGTGATGATAATAAGAAAGCATATGAAATATTTCACAATATGATGAAGCATGTTTGCACATGAAATTTAGTTGGAGAGTAGAGCTTGTTCATTTTCAATAATGAGAGTAGTTTGGATGCAAAAAATGAGTCTTACTTAAACAGGCATGTATAAACATCTGCTAGTATACCTTATCAAACAAATGAAACTCTTATTTCTACTTGTAAACATGAATCTAAAATGTATTAACAAGAGTTTTAATTATAGTTTTTTATCATGAAGTGTCTTGTTTTCCATTTTATTGCGAATTTTAAGATGATGGAACAGCGGAGCAGCAGTCGAGCTAAAACATGACAAGTGCTTTGGATTTATAAACAATTCTCTTTATTGCAAGAAAAATGATAGCATATGGGTCCTGTTAGCTGCCAAGTGGAATGGCCATGCCCTCTCCACAGTATCCAAATACCTACAGGCTTCAAGCAAACAGAAGGGTAACTGCGGCTGTTATTTTTTATAGAGGAAGCATATGTAGAAGACACCTGAGTGCTGATCCTTTGTCAGCACTGGTGGTTCTTGCTTTTGTGCCATTGCTTTTTTCTTCCAAGGGTTAATTTTCCAATGTGTTTTCTGATGCTTATACTAGCCAAGGAATTCATTGCCAGCAGTTCAGCGCATGCTGTGATCTGAAATCAAGAAACACCATTAATTTTCCAAATAGGAAAAGCTACATAGGGAAATTGTCTAGATCAATTGCTTTGCCAAATTCTTGAACACACGCAAAGGTAGTCCAGTGAGGTTGTTTTTTTATACTTCTTTATATGGAAAATGAGGCTTACTGCATTATAGTCCATTTAAAAAAAAACATAACATAAATATAAATATATACAGTGGTACTTACAAGTTTTTTAACCCCTAAAACATTTCTATATTTCTGCATAAATTTAACCTAAACTATATCAGATTTTTACAGAAGTCCTAAACGTAGATAATGAAAATCAAATCAAAAAAATGAGTCAAAAATATTAGGCTTGGTCATATATTTATAGGCGAAAATTATCCAATATCACATGTCTGTGAAAAAAGTATATGAACCTTTGCTTTCAGTATAAGGTGCGATCCCCTTGTGCAGCAATAACTGCAACTAAACATTTCTGGTAATTGTTGATTAGTCCTGCACATTGGCTTGGCTGAATTTTGGACTATTCCTCCGCACGGAGCAGTTCATAGGGGCTTCCCCCTAACAACTGTTTTCTTCAGGTCCTTCCAACATTTCTATTGGATTAAGGTCTAGACTTTAAATTGGTCATTCCAAAACTTTAACTTTATTCTTTAACCTTCCTTTGATAGAACAACTTTAGCAAACTGCAGATATGCAGCAATATTCTTTGTGGAGAGCAGTGGCTTTCTCCTTGCAATCCTGCCATGCGTGCCATTGTTATGCAGTGGCCTCCTGATGGTGTGCTCTTGAATATTAACATTAGCTAATATTTAGTTGGTTAGAAGTTACTTTAGGTTCCTTTGAGACTTCATGGACTATTATATCACTTACTATTGGTATATTTTTTACAAATTGGTTTTTACAAATTAAAATGAAGGAAAAGGACCTCAGTTAGGGAGGAAGACTAATGAATCTTTTGATGCACGTGTCTTTACAGAGGAAGAGGTTCAAGGTCAGCTATCTAAAATTAATAGAAATAAGTTACAGGGGCCTGATGGGATACACCCAAAGCTATTACAAGAGCTTAGCGGTGAACTAAACCATTAACCGATTTATTTAACCAATCACTGGTAACAAGAGTTGTCCCAAAAGATTGGAAATGAGCAAATGTTGTGCTCATTCACAAGAAAGGTAGAATGGAGGTATTGGGCAACTATAGGCCAGTAAGCCTGACATCAATAGTGGGAAAATTAATGGAAACCATACTTAACCCCTTAAGGATAAGGATAACTTTAAAACGCTTTGACTTATCCAGGCCATTCTGAGATTGTTTTTTCGTCACATATTGTACTTCATGAAACTGGTAAAATGAAGTAAAAAAAAAATATTTTTATTTATAAAAAAATACAAAATTTAGCAAAAAAATTTTTTACATTGCAAACTTCCAAGTTTCAATTTATCCTACTTCTATAATACATAGTAATACCTCCAAAAATAGTTATTACTTTACATTCCCCATATGTCTACTTCATGTTTGGATCATTTTGGGAATGATATTTTATTTTTTGGGGATGTTACAAGGCTTAGAAATTTAGAAGCAAATCTTGAAATTTTTCAGTAATTTTCAAAAATCCAATTTTTAGGGACCAGTTCAGGTCTGAAGTCACTTTGCAAGGCTTACATAATAGAAACCACCCAAAAATGACCCCATTCTATAAACTACACCCCTCAAGGTTTTCAAAACTGATTTTACAAATGTTGTTAACTAGGGTTGTCCCGATACCACTTTTTTAGGACCGAGTACAAGTACCGATACTTTTTTTCAAGTAGTCACCGATACCGAATACCGATACTTTTTTTAAATGTCATGTGACCGTTTTGGGGGATCTGTGGATCTGTGATGACGCACTGTCATGTGGGGGATCTGTGGATGGCACTGTTATGGGGGACCTGTGGATGGCACTGTTATGGGGGATCTGTGGATGGCACTGTTATGGGGATCTGTGGATGGCACTGTTATGGGGGATCTGTGGATGGCACTGTTATGGGGGGATCTGTGGATGGCACTGTTATGGGGGATCTGTGGATGGCACTGTTATGGGGGATCTGTGGATGGTGCTGTTATGGGGGATCTGTGAATGGCACTGTTATGGGGATCTGTGGATGGCACTGTTATGGGGATCTGTGGATGGCACTGTTATGGGGGATCTGTGGATGGCACTGTTATGGGGGATCTGTGGATGGCACTGTTATGGGGGATCTGTGGATGGCACTGTTATGGGGGATCTGTGGATGGCACTGTTATGGGATCTGTGGATGGTACTGCTATGGGGTGGGATATCTGTGGATGGCATTGTTATGGGGTGGGGGGATCTGAGGATGGCATTGTTATTTGGTGGGGGATCTGTGGATGGTGCTGTTATAGGGGATCTGTGGATGAACTGTTATGGGGAGGATCTGTGGATGACACTGCTATATGTCATCCACAGATCCCCCTCATAACAGTGTCCCCCAATACACCGGGCCCCGCCGCTCACCGAAGTATTTATAAACGTGAATCCTTATCCTGTTGTTAAGTTGAACTAACGCTGCCCTCTCCCATGTTCCCCTGTATCCCCCTGTATCTCCACAGCACCTTACTTAAGCTTCCATAGCAGGCAGAGCGGACGGCACCAGTAACGTCACTCACTGACGTCGCGCGCCTGCTCCGCCTGCTTCACTCATAAAGTGGGCGGAGCAGGCGCTCTACGTCAGTGAGTGACGTTACTGCTGCGTCTGCTCTGCCTGCTATGGAAGCTTAAGTAAGTGCTGTGGGGATACAGGGGAACATGGGAGAGGGCAGCGTTAGTTCAACTTAACAACAGGATAAGGATTCACGTTTATAAATACTTCGGTGAGCGGCGGGGCCCGGTGTAAGAGTACAGCGACTGCACCGGGCCCCGCCCATAGTTACGCCCATAGTATTCTATTTATGTATCGGGGCGGGGTATCGGCGGCTGAGTACCGCCGAGAAAACTCGGAATCGGTCCCGATACCGATACTAGTATCGGTATCGGGACAACCCTATTGTTAACCCTTTAGGTGTTCCACAAGAATTTATGGAAAATAGAGATACAATTTCAAAATTTCACTTTTTTTGGCAGATTTTCCATTTTAATAATTTTTTCCAGTTACAAAGCAAGGGTTAACAGCCAAACCAAACTCAATATTCATGGCCCTGATTCTGTAGTTTACAGAAACACCCCATATGTGGTCGTAAACCGCTGTACGGGCACACGGCAGGGCGCAAAAGGAAAGGAATGCCATACGGTTTTTGGAAGGCAGATTTTGCTGGACTGTTTTTTTTTACACCAAGTCCCATTTGAAGCCCCCCTGATGCACCCCTAGAGTAGAAACTCCATAAAAGCGACCCCATCTACGAAACTACACCCCTCAAGGTATTCAAAACTGATTTTACAAACATTGTTAACCCTTTAGGTGTTCCACAAGAATTAATGGAAAATAGAGCTACAATTTAAAAAATTCACTTTCTTGGCAGATTTTCCATTTTAATAATTTTTTTCCGGTTACAAAGCAAGGGTTAACAGCCAAACCAAACTTAATATTTATGTCCCTGATTCAGTAGTTTACAGAAACATCCCATATGTGGTCGTAAACCGCTGTACGGGCACACGGCAGGGCGCAGAAGGAAAGGAATACCATACGGTTATGGAAGGCAGGTTTTGCTGGACAGTTTTTTTTTACACCATGTTCCATTTGAAGCCCCCCTGATGCAACCCTAGAGTAGAAACTCCATAAAAGTGACCCCATCTAAGAAACTACACCCCTCAAGGTATTCAAAACAGATTTTACAAACGTCGTTAACCCTTTAGGTGTTCCACAAGAGTTATTGGCAAATGGAGATGAAATTTCAGAATTTCAAGTTTTTGGCAAATTTTCCATTTTAATCCATTTTTTTACTTTAACAATGCAAGGGATAACAGCCAAACAAAACTCAATATTTATGGCCCTGATTCTTTAATTTACAGAAACACCCCATATGTGGTCGTAAACAGCTGTACGGGCACACGGCAGGGCGAATGCCATACGGTTTTTGGACGGCAGATTTTGCTGGACTGTTTTGCTGGACTGGACTGCTGGACATGTCCCATTGGAAGCCCCCCTGATGCACCCCTAGAGTAGAAACTCCAAAAAAGTGGCCCCATTTTAGAAACTATGGGATAGGGTGGCAGTATTGTTGGTACTAGTTTAGGGTACATATGATTTTTTTTTTGCTCTATATTACACTTTTTGTGAGGCAAGATAACAAGAAATTTATGTTTTGGCACCGTTTTTATTTTTTGTTATTTACAACATTCATCTGACAGGTTAGATCATGTGATATTTTTATAGACCAGGTTGTCACGGATGCGGCGATACCTAATATGTATACTTTTTTTTTATTTATGTAAGTTTTACACAATGATTTCATTTTTGAAGCAAAATAAATCATGTTTTTGTGTTTCCATAGTCTGAGAGCCATAATTTTTTCAGTTTTTGGGCGATTATTTTGGGTAGGGTAAGATATTTGTGGGATGAGATGACGGTTTTATTGGCACTATTTTGGGGTGCGTGTATATTTCTGATCGCTTGCTATTACACTTTTTGTGATGTAAGGTGACAAAAAATGGTTTATTTAGCACAGTTTCTATTTAAATTTTTTTACGGTGTTCATCTGAGGGGTTAGGTCATGTGATATTTTTATAGAACCGATACGGATGCGGCGATACCTAATATGTATACTTTATTTTTATTTATGTAAGTTTTACACAATAACAGCTTTTTTTCAAACAAAAAAAAATGATGTTTTAGTGTCTCCATATTCTGAGCCATAGTTTTTTTATTTTTTGGGCGATTGTCTCAGGTAGAGGCAAATTTTTAGCGGTATGAGTTGATGGTTAGATTGGTACGATCGCTTGCTGTTGTACTTTTTGTGATGTAAGGTGCCAAAAAAAATGGTTTATTTAGCACAGTTTTCAATTTTTTTATTTTTTACAGTGTTTATCTGAGGGGTTAGGTCATGTGATATGTTTATAGATCCGGTCGATACGGATGCGGCTATACCTAATATGTATACTTTTTTTCCCCCTATTTCTTACCAATTTTTTTTACTTTATTTGGGGAAAATGACGTTTTTGTTTATTTTTACTTGAAACTTTTAATTTTTGGGGGGGAAATTATTATTTTTTTCAACTTTTTTTTCACTTTATTTTTTGTCTCACTTTGTTACTTGAACTTTTGGGGGTATATTCCTTTACAATGCATTCCAATACTTCTGTATTTGAATGCATTGGCTGTATGAGTAATACTGTGTGTATTACTCATACAGCTTCCAGGGCCTGTGAGATCCAGGGGGCTGGATCTCACAGGCTCTTCACCGGAAGGCAGCGCAGATGCCTCAGGAAGGCATCGCGCTGCCTTGCATGCCATCGGGTCCCCCCCACAGCCCCATGGGGACCCGATGTCACCACCGCCGCACCAGGTAAAAGCCGCAAACGGCAGGTCTGAATTGCTGAAATCGCCGACACGGGGGGGGTCACGTTGAATTTAGCCTAGGTGCCTGCTCAAGGATTTGAGCAGGCACCTTGTTCCGATCACCGCCCGCCGGGGCGGCGGTGATCGGAATAACACATGACGTACCTATACGTCATGGGTCCTTAAGGACTCGGGAACCATGGGTCCCTAAGGGGTTAAGGAGAGGATGTGGAACATCTAAAATCCCATGGATTGAAAGATGAAAAACAGCATGGGTTAACTTCAGGGAGATCATGTCAAACTAATCTTATTTTTTTGGATTGGGTGACTAAAATAATAGATGGCGGAGGTGCAGTAGACATCGCTTATCTAGACTTTAGTAGGGCTTTTGATACTGCCTATCTAGACTTTAGTAAGGCTTTTGAAGACATAGAAGGCTTATCAATAAATTGCAGTCTTTGAGCTTGGACTCCCATATTGTTGAATGGATTAGGCAATGGCTGAGGGACCGACAACAGAGGGTTGTAGTCTATAAAAGAAATTAGTCACCAGTCCGCAACAATGCTGTGCTGCAGGTCCGAAAAGTGTTGTGGGATCAATCACGTTTAAACAGGTAAAAATATAGAGTTCGGACCGCGCATATCATCAAGGTCAGTATGCAAACAATTTTTCTTTCTTCCTTCTCCCTTATGACAGAGAACCAAGGGCTGCAAATACCCTTTTGTATGGATATCCTGCAACTAATAAAAGTTTAAAATAGTGTAAGTCCGTATGATTAGGTGACCTGCACTGCACAGATTATACTTACACAGCGCTATGTCAACCAAGGCGTGTATATAATCCCTCCGTAGCTTGCTGTTCTTATTTTGGCGGAGATCCACGTTCTCATGCAATACCGCAGGATCTGCACACGGACTTAATTCAGATATACCCCAGGTGAATCTGCTGTTTTTCCTTTCGATTTCTTTTCCTAGAGGTTTCTGTGAATAAAAGTGGTGTTTGATTAAAAGTTTTTTATTTGCACATACTCACAAACACGCTCTTTAAAATTGGCATTTAAAAATCCCAGCATCCTAAACTTTTGCCCGACCTGGGTTTCACTCCTTGAGCTTCGTCAGGGGCACACTTCATCTATCCCTCCCCCTTCTTTTTATTTGATAGGCTGGAGTTAATCAAGCATCAGATGTGCTACTCCAGACAACTTGCCTAGTGCTACTTTAACCCTATATTTATATCACCTAATCCTCAGGAGAAAAAACGGATGCTATTAGGTCCCAATTCACATGGACATAATTTTACTGTCAGTTTTATATTCTAACTTAGCGCAGCTTGCAGGTCAAAGTCTACATTCAGACCTCCTGGTTGTAATGTACCTAAATCATATATCCACTTTGTTAATTTTTTCCAAAAAGCTTCCTCCCCTCCAGTGGTTTTGTACAGATTCTACCCCCATAAACTTTAGACCTTCTGGATTTTTTTGGTGATATTTTTTATAATGAGCCGATACACCATGACTTTCAAGTCCTTTTTTGATGTTTCTTATGTGCTCCTGCACACGGACCTTGAGAGGTCTAATTGTCCGTCCTACATACTGGAAGCCACAAGGACACTCCAGTACATATACAACCCCTTTACTGTAGCATGTCATCTCACCCTCTGGTTCTAACTGTTTCTTTTTGCTGGTGCTCATGATTATAGTGCTCTTTTGTAACCTATCTGTTTTTTTTTCCTGTTTTTGCAAGCAATACAAAAACCGCACCAGTTAAAACAGTTTTTAGTTTTTTTAGTTTTATTTTTATCTTCCAATCGGTTGGCACTGTGTACTAATTTATTTTGTAAATTGGGTGCTTTTTTATAGATGACTAATGGTTGTTCAGGAATCACCGGTCCCAGTACTGGATCATTTTTTAAAATCGACCAGTTTTTTTTAATTGCGTTTTTCAATTCCTCAGAGCACTGTGTGAACTGGGGTATAAATGAAAACGAAAATCCATGGTTCTTTTAGATGTTTTTGGTTTATTAGGCGTTCCCTCTCGTTGTTTGATTACATCTTTTATACATCTGTCTAAATTGTCGTTCTCATAACCTTTTTCCAAAAACCGTTCTTTTATTACATTACTCTGCTTTTTGAAAATAGCTAGATCAGTGCAGTTTCGGTGGATTCTCTGGACCTGTCCCTTCAGTATATTATGCAACCAAGGGGCATAGTGGCAGCTCGTTAGGTGTATATACCCGTTAACATCTGTGGGTTTGAAAAAGGTCTTAGTTTTGAGCTGTCCCTCTTCGACATATATAGTGAGGTCCAAAAAATCCACAGAGACCGCACTGACCGTACTAGTGAAACTCAGGTTCCATTCCTCATTATCCAATCCAGCGATAAAGGCCTCCAGCTGATTTTTTTCACCTTCCCATATCACCAAGCAATCGTCTATATACCTTTTACAGGTTTTTAGAGTCCCACTTTTTTTGGATTTTTTAATCTCGGGGTCAATATATTGTTTCTCCCACATGGTCATAAAAATATTCGCAAAATTTAGAGGGTTGTAGTCAATGGAGTATATTCAGACCATGGTCTTGTTACCAGTGGGGTACCTCAGGGATCTGTTCTGTGACCCATATTGTTTAATATCTTTATCAGCGAAATTGCAGAAGGCCTCGATGGTAAGGTATGTCTTTTTGCTGATGACACAAAGATTTGTAACAGGGATGATGTTCCTGGAGGGATACACCAAATGGAAAAGGATTTAGGAAAACAAGAGGAATGGTCGAAAATCTAGCAACTAAAATGTAATGTTGATAAGTGCAAGATAATGCACCTGGGGCGTAAAAACCCAAGAGCAGAATATAAAATATGTGATACAGTCCTAACCTCAGTATCTGAGGAAAGGGATTTAGGGGTCATTATTTCAGAAGACTTATAGGTAGGCAGACAATGTCATAGAGCAGCAGGAAATGCTAGCAGAATGCTTGGGTGTATAGGGAGAGGAATTACCAGTAGAAAGAGGGAGGTGCTCATGCCACTCTACAGAGCACTAGTGAGACCTCATTTGGAGTATTGTGCGCAGTACTGGATACCATATCTCCAGAAGGATATTGATACTTTGGAGAGAGTTCAGAGAAGAGCTACTAAACTGGTACATGGATTGCAGGATAAAACTTACCAGGAAAGATTAAAGGACCTTAACATGTATAGCTTGGAAGAAAGACGAGACAGAGGGGATATGATAGAAACTTTTAAATACATTAAGGGAATCAACATGGTAAAAGAGGTGAGAATATTTAAAAGAAGAAAAACTGCTACAAGAGGACATAGTCTTAAATTAGAGGGGCAAAGGTTTAAAAGTAATATCAGGAAGTATTACTTTACTGAGAGAGTAGTGGATGCATGGAATAGCCTTCCCGCAGAAGTGGTACCTGAAAATACAGTGAAGGCGTTTAAGCATTCATGGGATAGGCATAAGGCCATCCTTCATATAAGATAGGGCCAGGGGCTATCCATAGTATTTAGTATATTGGGCAGACTAGATGGGCCAAATTGTTCTTATCTGCCGACACATTCTATGTTTCTATGTTTCTATGTATGATCCTTGTTGATCGACCACTCCTGGGATGTTAATAGTGGTTTTAAACTTCCTCCATTTGTACACAATCTGTCTGACTATAGATTGGTGGAGTCCAAACTATTTAAATAAAAAAAGTTGGCCACTCACACCTGATTGTCATCCCATTGATTGCAAATACATGACTCTAATTTCACCTTCACATTATCTGCTAATCCAAAAAAAAAATACTTTTGCCACTCACAGACATGTGCTATTGGATAATTTTCCTGGAAAAAATAAAAATAACCAAGTGTAATATTTTTTACTTAATTGTTTGAGCGCTTATATGAAAGCACTGATATAGCTTCAGGTCAAATTTATGGAGAAATATAGAAGATTATGAAGGGTTCACAAATTTCTACTTTAGTCATTGGAGCAGATTTATTCATTAAAATGCACCTGAATTCTGACTCAAATGAAGTAAGGATATTTATTGCTTGTTGGTATAGTAAGCAGATACAGGACCCTATTGTTCTACAGTTACCAGTACTGGTAACTGGTACTAGGCTTCATTCCTAGGGGTGAGATCACTGTACATTCATACTACACACTGGAGACCATTTAGCAGGGGGGCACTGGGCTAGAAGGTATACAGCTCTATGCTTGTTAGAGAGAATTAAGATCCAATGATGACATTGTTTTTGTGAGAACTACTTTATCTCTTTGTATTCAACTAAGTTGGGCGCTAGCAATGCTGAGCACCGGCTTACATTTATTGTTTATTTACTTTATGCTGTATGTTATGTGTACCTTTACTGTATATGTCTTTTATTACTGTTTAGTAAACATTTTATTTACTTAGCTACTGTTTAAGCCTATTTATTAGCATACTTTAGAATCCACTGAACAACAGTGTCATGCACCACATTTAAGGGGCACAGTTTTTTTTTTTCAAGAATATGTGATTTTGCAGATTTATGAGAAAATATCATGAGTTAGAATGTGACTTGTGTGGCAAAATTGTGCCAATATTTTGACAATATAGTAATGTTGAGTAATGTTAGCTAATAGGCGCAAAATAGACTAGACAGTCTAAAGAGACACCAAATTTATAATCTAGCATCAGTCAGTGTGATCATTCTGAGGCATCTCTAGTGCCATCTGCCTACAGAGGGTAATGTCTTATCAAGGTAATACACAGTCAAGTCACATTATTATGACAACTACCTACATCAGCAGTGCATAGGTCATGAAGAAAGTCATGTGTCATGAGCTGGCTTGGTGGGTATATAAGGTGTGCAATAGACTGCACACACACATATCTGAGTTGTAAAAAAAAAGCATGATCATTGGCTTTAGGGCCAAGGATGGCAGTATTTCTGAAGCTGCTCAGTTTGTGAACCATTTGTGTGCTGCTCTGGTGAAAGTGTATCATAAGTGGACAAATGGCACCACTGCAATTAAGCGACATGGAAAATGCGGAGCACTAGGTGCCATTCATTTGAGAGGAGAACGTCGGCTGCATAACGGAGCAGCTCATTGCCAAAATGAACCAGGTTGCTATAAGACATGTCTAAAACAAAAGTTCAGTAACCCTATGGCATATAGGGCTCCAAAGCAGATGGATGGTCAATATACATCTCCTAACAAAGTTGTATCTGCAGAAAAAGTTTAAATTCTCGTGGCAGTATCGGAATTGGACCTCCGCTTATTGGCAAAGGATTGTCTTCTCCAATGAGTCACTTCTTCTGCTTCATTGAACGGAGGGATGCTGTAGTGTCAGTCAAGAAACATCACAAACACACTGCAACCATTGCTAGAAGAATACAAGCTATTGGTGGCAATATTATTTCTGGGGAATGATTTTATGGCATTCTCTTGGTCCAATTATCTATGTGGAAGGCACTCTTGACACATACAGATCAAATACACCCACAAATGCGGATTGTCTTCCCTGGGGCGGATAGTATCTTCCAACAAGACAATGCGACATGTTGTATGGCTAGAAATGCACGACTTTGGTTGGAAGAGCATGACCAAGACTTTCAAATAGTACCCTAAATTCGAAAGACTTTAAACCAATTAAGCATCTGTTGGACCACCTCAATTGTTGTGTTTGCTCTATGAATCCTCCCCCACACGTCCTCTAGTAGCTGTAGAATGCATTCAGCATGGCACCAGATAAATGTGATAACCAACTAGGACCTTTTTTTAATCAGTCCTATTCCGTCTAGATGCTGTTCCTGCTGCACACGGTGATTGATTACTCTGGATATTAGCTGGTGGTCATAATAATGTGACTCGACTGTGTATTTAAAAGTACTTTTTTGAGTGTTTGCTTTATAAAACATTGTTTGTGACACATTTATAACATGTCATATCATATTTGCTAGATTTTTGTTAAAGTTATACAGTACAGGCAAAAATATGGCTAAAAATGAAATTTTGTGCACAAAATATTTGTCTGCTCCTTAGTAAATACTAAATATTGGGCATGAGACATGTAATTTATACATTAGTCACAAATCCTAATGGGGACCCGAACTTTTGAGCACTAAAATGGCTGTAAAATAGTCATGGAAAGGGCTAGAGGGCTGCAAATGGCAGCAAAATGTGGTTAAGAGCATGGCAAGTGCTGCGGTGGATGTGGCGGTGTAGGCAGTGGCGTAGTGTGGGTTGCCAGCACCCAGGGCAAGCCAAGTATTGCGCTTGGATGGACATAACATACATTGCTATGAAATATACAGGAGAATACAAAACCATACCTGTTACATCCAGTGACATCTCCTGTGATGTAGACTTTCCTCAGCGTCTTCATTCGGAGATAGGACCGTCATGATAACTTCGTTCAGCTGCGTCTCATCTCTGTAGAGTTTCACAGAATTTTTTTTTGATTTCTCACTTTACTATTATCCTCAGATAACAGACCTCCCCTCCCCCGTAGTGCCGATAACTATAATGCCCTCTGTATAATTATAATATATACTGGCCCCTCTATATTATTATTATTATTTCCTCCTCTGCATTATTATTATTAATATTATAATGGGCCCCTCTAGTATTATAGTAATAATTATGCCCCCCCTTCAGCCCCTCCAGCATACAGTCCCATGTAAGGTACATCACTCTCCTGCCTTCAGCCCATCCAGCATACAGTCTCATGTAAAATACATCACTCCCCGCCTTCAGCCCCTCCAGCATACAGTCCTATGTAAATATCACACTCCCTCTCTTTGCCGTCTGCCTTCAGCCCCTCCAGCATACAGTCCCATGTAAGATACATCACATCCCTGCCTTCCAGCCCTTCTTGCACCGTCCCATGTAAAATGCATCACTCGTTCTGCATTCAGCCCCTCCAGCATACACTCCTATGTAAAATACAACATTGCCGTCTGCCTTCAGCCCCTCCAGCATACAGTCCCATGTAAGATACATCACATCCCTGCCTTCCAGCCCTTCTTGCACAGTCCCATGTAAAATGCATCACTCGTCCTGCCTTCAGCCCCTCCAGCATACAGTCCTACGCAAAATACATCACTCCCCCTGCCTTCAGCCCCTCCAGCATACAGTCCCATGTAAGATACAACCCCTTACCTGCCTTCAGCCCATCCAGCATACAGTCCCATGTAAGATACAACCCCCCCTGCCTTCAGCCCCTCCAGCATACAGTCCCATGTAAGACACATCACTTCCCTGCCTTAGCCCCTCCAGCATACAGTTCCATGTGAAATAATATCACCCCCTGCCTTCAGCCTCTCCAACATACAGTCCCATGTAAATGATATCACCCCCACTACCCTCTCTTCAGACCCCTCTAACATACAGTCTCCAGTACAAGGATGATTCCATTCCTTCTCCCTTCAGCCCCTGCAAAAAGTCCCCCAAGTAAAAATAGCAGTCACTATTCTCCTCCACATATTTACCTGCAGACTCTGCTCCTGCTCTGTAGAATCTCCCGCAAATCTTTAGGCCCCACCCCCTGGATGATGAGACTCCGCCTCTTCCCCTGACATCATACATCCCAGGATCAACTACATTCTAGACACTACGCTCGCTCTACTGTCTCATAGGCTTCAGGCCACTAGCCTGAAGCCTATGAGGGAGAACGGAGGGGATGGGAGCCATAGACTCCCATGACCCTCATTGAAGTGTTTGCTGCCTGGCGCCCCCTGCAATTTTGCGCCCGGGGCAACGGCCCCCCTGGCCCCCCCCATGCTACGCCCCTGGGTGTAGGTGGAAGCGGCGGTGGAGGATGAGGAGATGGAGGATATTTTTTTTGTTTAAATTAGGGTACACCCCAAAACATTGGGAAATATAACCTGTTATAACCCCCCCCCAGCTGTGCTAAACAAACATTCAGACGATACACTGGCTGCAGGGCACGCCAGCACCTTCAAGGTGTAAAGGGCAAGCTCAGGCCATGTGCCCAATTTGGAGACCCAGAAGTTAAAGGTGGCAGACACATCAGTCAGTACGTGTAGGCGTGTGCACACATACTGCTCCACCATGTCGCACGTCCCCGTGATGTCCACGATACAATTGGATATCTGCTCTATCAACTTTCAATGTTCTTTTCTGCGCCTACCATGTTGATCCCAGGTAGCGGGGAATCAGGGTTCCAGGCCGGAGAGGGAGCCTGAAAAAGGGATGCCACATCCAAGGGAGGTCAATGGATGAAATTAAATGTAATCGAGTGGAAATGTGGGACAAAGATTTGAAGCAGAAGCTTCCAAGTTAACCACCTCAGCCCCCTTAGCTTAAACACCCTTAATGACCAGGCCACTTTTTACACTTCTGACCTACACTACTTTAACCGTTTATTGCTCGGTCATGCAACTTACCACCCAAATGAATTTTACCTCCTTTTCTTCTCACTAATAGAGCTTTCATTTGGTGGTATTTCATTGCTGCTGACATTTTTACTTTTATTGTTATTAATCGAAATTTAACGATTTTTTTGCAAAAAAAATGACATTTTTTACTTTCAGTTGTAAAATTTAGCAAAAAAAACGACATCCATATATAAATTTTTCTCTAAATTTATTGTTCTACATGTCTTTGATAAAAAAAAATCTTTGGGTAAAAAAAAAATGGTTTGGGTAAAAGTTATAGCGTTTACAATCTATGGTACAAAAATGTGAATTTCCGCTTTTTGAAGCAGCTCTGACTTTTTGAGCACCTGTCATGTTTCCTGAGGTTCTACAATGCCCAGACAGTACAAACACCGCACAAATGACCCCATTTCGGAAAGTAGACACCCTAAGGTATTCGCTGATGGGCATAGTGAGTTCATAGAACTTTTTATTTTTTGTCACAAGTTAGGGGAAAATGATGATTTTTTTTATTATTTTTTTTTCTTACAAAGTCTCATATTCCACTAACTTGTGACAAAAAATAAAAACTTCTAAGAACTCACTATGCCCATCAGCGAATACCTTGGGGTGTCTTCTTTCCAAAATGGGGTCACTTGTGGGGTAGTTATACTGCCCTGGAATTCTAGGGGCCCAAATGTGTGATAAGTAGTTTGAAATCAAAATCTGTAAAAAATGGCCGGTGAAATCCGAAAGGTGCTCTTTGGAATGTGGGCCCCTTTGCCCACCTAGGCTGCAAAAAAGTGTCACACATGTGGTATCTCCGTATTCAGGAGAAGTTGGGCAATGTGTTTTGGGGTGTCATTTTACATATAGCCATGCTGGGTGAGAGAAATATCTTGGCAAAAGACAACTTTTCCCATTTTTTTATACAAAGTTGGCATTTGACCAAGATATTTATCTCACCCAGCATGGGTATATGTAAAATGACACCCCAAAACACATTGCCCAACTTCTCCTGAATATGGAGATACCACATGTGTGACAATTTTTTGCAGCCTAGGTGGGCAAAGGGGCCCACATTCCAAAGTGCACCTTTCGGATTTCACCGGCCATGTTTTACAGATTTTGATTTCAAACTACTTACCACACATTTGGGCCCCTAGAATGCCAGGGCAGTATAACTACCACACAAGTGACCCCATTTTGGAAAGAAGACACCCCAAGGTATTCCGTGAGGGGCATGGCGAGTTCCTAGAATTTTTTATTTTTTGTCACAAGTTAGCGGAAAATTATGATTTTTTATTTTTATTTTTTTTCCTACAAAGTCTCATATTCCACTAACTTGTGACAAAAAATAAAAACTTCCATGAACTCACTATGCCCATCAGCGAATACCTTGGGGTGTCTTCTTTCCAAAATGGGGTCACTTGTGGGGTAGTTATACTGCCCTGGGATTCTAGGGGCCCTAATGTGTGGTAAGTAGTTTGAAATCAAAATCTGTAAAAAATGGCCGGTGAAATCCGAAAGGTGCTCTTTGGAATGTGGGCCCCTTTGCCCACCTAGGCAGCAAAAAAGTGTCACACATGTGGTATCGCCGTATTCAGGAGAAGTTGGGCAATGTGTTTTGGGGTGTCTTTTTACATATACTCATGCTGGGTGAGATAAATATCTCGGCAAAAGACAACTTTTCCCATTTTTAATACAAAGTTGCCATTTGACCAAGATATTTATCTCACCCAGCATGGGTATATGTAAAATGACACCCCAAAACACATTGCCCAACTTCTCCTGAGTACGGCGATACCATATGTGTGACACTTTTTTGCAGCCTAGATGCGCAAAGGGGCCCACATTCCTTTTATGAGGGCATTTTTAGAGATTTTGTTCCCAGACTTCTTCTCACGCTTTAGGGCCCCTAGAATGCCAGGGCAGTATAAATACCCCACATGTGACCCCATTTTTGGAAAGAAGACACCCCAAGGTATTCAATGAGGGGCATGGCGAGTTCATAGAATTTTTTTTTTTTGGGAAAAGGTAGCGGAAATTGATATTTATTTTTTTCTCACAAAGTCTCCCTTTCCGCTAACTTGGGACAAAAATTAAAATCTTTCATGGACTCAATATGCCCCTCACGGAATACCTTGGGGTGTCTTCTTTCCGAAATGGGGTCACATGTGGGGTATTTATACTGCCCTGGCATTCTAGGGGCTGGAATATAAATGTCTAAAAAATTTTACGCATTTGGATTCCGTGAGGGGTATGGTGAGTTCATGTGAGATTTTATTTTTTGACACAAGTTAGTGTAATATGAGACTTTGTAAGAAAAAAATTCCGCTAACTTGGGCCAAAAAAATGTCTAAATGGAGCCTTACAGGGGGTGATCAATGACAGGGGGGTGATCAATGACAGGGGGGTGATCAGGGAGTCTATATGGGGTGATCACCCTCCTGCCATTGATCACCCCCCTATAAGGCTCCATTCAGATGTCCGTATGTGTTTTGCGGATCCGATCCATGTATCAGTGGATCCGTAAAAATCATACGGACATCTGAATGCAGCCTTACAGGGGGGTGATCAATGACAGGGGGGTGATCAATGACAGGGGGGTGATCAATGTCAGGGGGGGTGATCAGGGAGTCTATATGGGGTGATCACCCCCGTGTCATTGATCACCCCCCTGTAAGGCTGCATTCAGATGTCCGCATGATTTTTACGGATCCACTGATACATGGATCGGATCCGCAAAACACATACGGACATCTGAATGCAGCCTTACAGGGGGGTGATCAATGACAGGGGGGTGATCAGGGAGTCTATATGGGGTGATCACCCCCCTGTCATTGATCACCCCCCTATAAGGCTCCATTCAGATGTCCGTATGTGTTTTGCGGATCCGATCCATGTATCAGTGGATCCGTAAAAATCATACGGACATCTGAATGCAGCCTTACAGGGGGGTGATCAATGACAGGGGGGGTGATCAATGACAGGGGGGGTGATCAATGACAGGGGGGTGATCAGGGAGTCTATATGGGGTGATCACCCCCCTGTCATTGATCACCCCCCTGTAAGGCTGCATTCAGATGTCCGTATGATTTTTACGGATCCACTGATACATGGATCGGATCCGCAAAACACATACGGACATCTGAATGCAGCCTTACAGGGGGGTGATCAATGACAGGGGGGTGATCAGGGAGTCTATATGGAGTGATCACCCCCTGTCATTGATCACCCCCCTGTTAGGCTCCATTCAGACGTCCGTATGTGTTTTGTGGATCCGATCCATGTATCAGTGGATCCGTAAAAATCATACGGACGTCTGAATGGAGCCTTACAAGGGGGTGATCAATGACATGGGGGTGATCAGGGAGTCTATATGGGGTGATCACCCCCCTGTAAGGCTCCATTCAGACGCCTGTATGTGTTTTGCGGATCCGATCCATGTATCCGTGGATCCGTAAAAAACATACGGACATCTGAATGCAGCCTTACAGGGGGGTGATCAATGACAGGGGGGTGATCAGGGAGTCTATATGGGGTGATCACCCCCGTCATTGATCACCCCCCTGTAAGGCTGCATTCAGATGTCTGTATGCGTTTTGCGGATCCGATCCATGTATCAGTCGATCCGTAAAAATCATACGGACGTCTGAATAAAGCCTTACAGGGGGGTGATCAATGACAGGGGGGTGATCAATGACAGGGGGGTGATCAGGGAGTCTATATGGAGTGATCAGGGGTGATCAGGGGTTAATAAGGGGTTAATAAGTGACAGGGGGGGTGTAGTGGTGTTTGGTGCTACATATTACTGAGCTGCCTGTGTCCTCTGGTGGTCGATCCAAACAAAAGGGACCACCAGAGGACCAGGTAGCAGGTATATTAGACGCTGTTATCAAAACAGCGTCTAATATACCTGTTAGGGGTTAAAAAAATCGCATCTCCAGCCTACCAGCGAACGATCGCCGCTGGCAGGCTGGAGATCCACTCGCTTACCTTCTGATCCTGTGAACGCGCGCTCCTGTGTGCGCGCGTTCACAGTAAATCTCGCGTCTCTCGAGATGACGCACGGATGCGTCCAGGAGGAATGAATCAACCACCTTCCGGACGCATCCATGCATTAGGCGGTCGGGAGGTGGTTAAGGAGGGGGCACTCGGCAATTATCCACTCCCGGGGCGGTAGTGACGATAAATAACTATACAGGACTCTTAAGATGCCTTGTTATTGGAATGATTAATAAAAATAGGGGAATGTCACTGTGCTTTTTTGGATTTGGAAACATTAGCCAGGAGAGGCCCTGCTGCCGCTTTGTTGACTCTAGATAACTTCTGCCTGATCGCAAGTCTCTGTGACGTCCACGATCCATTTGGATATCTTCTCTATCAACTTTAGATGTTCTTTTCTGCGCCTACCATGTTGATCACGGTTAACGGCGATTCAGGGTTCCACTCCAGAGAGGGAGAGTGAGAAAGAGATACCACATCCAAGGGAGGTCAATGGCTCCAATGTGATAGAGCGGAAATGTGGGACAAGTTGTTAAAGTTGAAGCATCGAATGAAAGGAGGGGGCGCGTGTCAATTAAAAAGAAATTTTTGAAATTTAATTACCTGTCTCCGATGCAGAGCAGGGGATTTTCATAGCCAGAAATGGGTTAATGTCACCCACCAATGGAACAGATGATTTTTAACTATTCCCTGTCACCTATGCAGAGCAGGGGTTTATTCACGGCAAAAATGGTAAAATGTCACCCAAGAATGTAACAGATGAATTAGTGAAATGCATTTCCTTGTCCACTAGGTAGAGCAGGGATATATCACAGCCAAAAATTGGTGAATGTCACCTGACAATGTAACTGAAAAATTTGTTAAATTTGTTTACCTGTCAACTAGGTAGAGCAGGGGTATATCACAGCCAAAAATTGGTGAATTTCACCTGAAAATGTAACAGATTTTTTTTTGAAATGAGATAAAATACGTACAAATTAAAAAAAATAATCTTGATGTATGAGGTGGAGGTCCATATGGAGTAGGAGGTTGAGGAGGCGGTGGACGTAGCGGTGTAGGTGGAAGCGGCGGTCGAGGAGGACGAGGTAGCCAACATTGGCTTTTGGTTAAAAAAATGTATTATTTTTTTATTAGGGTAAACCCCAAAAGAGTAGGAAATATCTAAAATACAACAATGAGCAATTGTGCTGTAGTATAACAATGGCTGGGTAAGGCCGGTATACATGTCTATTGTGCACAAGGTACGGACAAGTCCTGTGGGATCCATGCCTGGTTCATTTTAATGAACGTGAGCTTGTCCACATTGGCTGTGGACAGGCGGCTGCGCTTGTCTGTGATAACGACCCCTGCCGTGCTAAACACGTTCAGATAATACACTGGCTGCAGGGCAGGCCAGCACCTCCAAGGCGTAAAGAGCAAGCTCAGGCCATGCGCCCAATTTGGAGAAACAGAATTTGAAGGGGCAGACCGATCATTCAGTACATTTAGGTGCGTGCACACATACTGCTCCACCATGTTGCTGAAATGCTGCCTCCTGATAAGATGTTCCATATCAGCTGGTGATGCTGGTTGTTGTGGCGTGCTGACAAAGCTTTTCGACATTTCGGCCATGCTAACTCTGCCTTCTGAGGTGCTGGCGGTGCCCCAGCTGCATTGGCGACCTCTTCATCCTCCTCTGCCTTCGCCTTGTGCTTCCACTGTGCCCCCACTGTCAGGTGGCAGTGGGAATGCCACCAGTAGCGCGTCTACCAGCGTGTGCTTGTACTTGTGCATCTTAAGATCACGCTCCAATGACGGAATTAAGGATGGTACGTTGTCCTTGTAACGGGGATCCAGCAGCGTGGCCACCCAGTAATCAGCACAAGTTAGAATGTGGGCAACTCGGCACTCGTTGCGGAGACATTGCAGCATGTAATCGCTCATGTGTGCCAGGCTGCCCAGAGGCAACGACAAGCTCTCCTCTGTGGGAGGTGTATCGTCTGTGTCCTCTGTATCCCCCCAGCCACGCGCCAGTGATGGCCATGAGCTGGTTTGTGTGCCACCCTGCAGTGAACACGGTTCCTCCTCCTCCATCTTTTCCCCTTATCCTCCACCTCGTCATCCTCCAGAACTGTGCCCTGGCTGGACAATTGTGTACCTGGCGTTTGTGGGTGCAGGAACCCACCCTCGGAGACACTTGTGAATGACTGGCCGGAAACCCTATGAAATGATCCCTTTTCCTCCTCCTCCTTTTGTGCCACATCCTCTTCCATCATCGCCAGAAGCGTTTTTTCAAGGAGGCATAGAAGTGGGACAGTAACGCTAAGAACGGCACTGACCATGATGGTGGAGTACTTGAAACAGCGCAACAAGGAACACAGGTCTCGCATGGAGGCCCAGTCATTGGTGGTGAAGTGGTGCTGTTCCGCAGAGTGACTCACCCGTGCGTGCTGCAGCTGAAACTCCACTATCGCCTGCTGCTGCTCGCACAGTCTGGCCAGCATGTGCAAGGTGGAGTTCCACCTTGTGAGCATGATGCATATGAGGCGGTGAGCGGGAAGGCCGAAGTTACGCTGCAGCGATGACAGGCGAGCAGCAGCAGGGTGAGAACACCGAAAGCGCACACAGACGGCCCGCACTTTCTGCAGCATCTCTGACATATCGGGGTAATTTTGTAAGGAACCTCTGCACTACCAAAATGATTACATGCACCAGGCAAGGGATGTGCGTCAAACCGGCTAGTCCCAGAGCTGCTACGAGATTTCGCCCATTATCGGACACCACCAGGCCGGGCTTGAGGCTCACTGGCACCAACCACTCATCGGTCTGTTGTTCCATGCCGGTCCACAGCTCCTGCGCTGTGTGGGGTTTGTACCCCAAACAGATAAGTTTTAAAACTGCCTGCTGTCTTTTACCTCTGGCTGTGCTGTAGTTGGAGGTGAAGGTGTTATGCTGACCAGATGAGGAGCCGGTAGAAGATGAGGTAGCGGAGTAGGAGCAGGAAGCAACAGGAGGCAAACTGAAGCGCCCTGCAATTTTGGTGGTGGAAGGACATGCGCCAAACTGCTATCCGCCTCAGGCCCAGCCGTCACTGCATTTACCCAGTGTGCTGTTAGTGAGATATAACGTCCCTGACCGTGCTGGTCCACGTATCCGTAGTTAGATGGACCTTGCCACAGATGGCGTTGCGCAGTGCACACCTGATTTTGTCCCCCACTTGGTTGTGCAAGGAAGGGATGGCACGCCTGGAAAAGTAGTGGCGGCTGGGCACGACGTACTGTGGGACAGCCACCGCCATAAGTCTTTTAAAACTCTCCGTCTCCACCAGACGGAATGACAGCATTTCAAAGGCCCGTCATTTTGAATTGCTGGCATTCAGGGCCAGGGATCACAGGTGGGTAGGGGGGTACTTCCTCTTCCGCTCCAGTGTTTGGGAGATGAATAGCTGAACGCTTCCGTGTGACAATGTGGAGATGATGGTGACCCAGGTGGTGGTGTTGCTGGCAGATCCACTGTTTGCGGGTGTCAGGTGCCATTGTCACTCCAGAGGTGGATGAAGAGGCCGAGACTGCAGCAGAAGAGGAAGCAGGAGGAGCTAGAGACCTTTCTTGGATTTTGAGGTGTCTACTCCACTGCAGCTCGTGCTTTGCACTTAGATGCCTGGTCATGCAGGTTGTGCTCAGGTTGAGAACGTTTATGCCTCGCTTCAGGCTTTGATTGCACAGCGTGCAAACCACTCATGTCTTGTCGTCAGCACATTGTCTGAAGAACTGCCACTGCAGGGAACTCCTTGGAGCTGGCTTTGGTGTGCTCGGTCCCTTGCTGCATTAGGCAGTAGCAGGCGTACTGTCTAGGGGACGGCCGCTCTACTTTTGCACCCTGCTTCCTCTTCTGCTGTGTTTGTGGCTCTGTGCGACCAAGCTTGTATTTAACAAAGACAGATACAGCAAATGCAGCAAAATTTGGATTTTTCCCTAAATGGGTGTTTTTTTAATCACAGAATATGACAGCAGTATCTAACGCTTGTATTTCACACTGACAGATGCAGCAAGGGCTGCAAAATGTAGTATTTTGCCCAAAAATTCAATGGGGCTGCAAAAGATGCGGACAGCATTCAGTATGCCATTCTGTTCCGTTATGCGGATCCAGGAAAAAAGTAGAGCATGTCCTACTTTTGGCCGCAAATTGCGGTCTGTGACCCAATTGTATTCAATGGGTCCGCAAAAATGCGGATGACATGCGGAGCGGTACCAAATGTCATCCGCATGTCATCCGCAATTGCGGATCTGCAATTGCAGATCCACAGGAAGTAAAAAAAAAATTGGCCCATGTGACCTTCAGCACCAGGGAGAGCTGAAGACTAAGAAAAGAAAGTGTTGTGAAGTCACATTGAAACTTCTGCAATATGACGTCTTTTGAGGTAGAAAAAATTATAATTCTGATACAGGAGAGGCCTGCCTTGTGGGACACAAGGGCCGAAGTCTACCATGACCAGATCATGAAGGACCAAGCATGGGAAGAAATTGCCACAGAGCTAGTAGCAACAGCATGGGACTTTGCCTCAGTGTCCAAGAAAGAAAAAATTAGTGAGTAAATAATATTATTTTAAAATCATTGTAATTTTTATGGGTTCATACACATATCCATGGAGCACGGTCTATGAAAACCAATCCTGCTGTGCTCTGGAGTGCAGAAGTGCACGGCGTCATTGGTTGCAATGACGCCGTGCACTCCTGCACTCAGCAGCATGGCAGGCCGGGTTTTCATAGATTGTAACCGTGACATGGTGAAGCAGGTGCCTAGGTGACATTATACTGCATGGGCCAGCAGGAGCACACGGCGTCATTGGTTGCTGATTTAAATTTTTTAATCCGAATATATATATATTTTTTTTATTTCAGTCCAGCAAATCAAAAAGAGATGGAATACCTGCTGGGACCAAGGAAGAAGTAGCTTTAAAAAGGCTCGCTCCCTCCTTGCGCCGTGTGCCAGATAAACGGCAAACACGGTGCCTTTCTGCATTGGTCATGGTACTAGATGAATTTATGGACCCTGCAGAGCCACATGATCTTCTGCACTTTTTAGAAAAAAGACCAAAGATTAAACGTCATAACTCCTCATTCCCGTCTTAACAGACCGGACACCCCAATTGTGCACACCCCTGGCCCATATACTAGGGAATTATTTGGCTTATAATTTTTTTTTGCTTGAAATAAATCTTTGTTATCTTGTTTAAATTGCGTATGTGTTTTTTCTCATTAAACATGTCATAATCTTACATTTTAATAATGATGACCTATTATATATTTAGGTCATTATTTTTAAAATATTAATATAAGTTATCATGTACCCTCCCATTTTTTATTTTTGGATCAGAGCTGAACCCCACAGTCCCCCCATTTTATCACCCTGGCAGCTTCATTGCGCACATAAAGGGCAACACACTGCCGGGCAGATGCTTCTGGCAAGTAGTGTGTTTGGTGACGTTACCAGCATTAATGTGCGTGCTTTTGCACAGACCTACCTAAAAAGTCTAGGGCAGTGCTGAGCCAGCCTATCAGAGCTGCTGATGTCATCAAACACACTGCTTGCCAGAAGCATCTGCCCGGCATTGTGATTATTTTTTTAAAATATCCTTTTCAATGTGTGATTAAGCACATGTCAAAGGAGAGCATCAAGGGGCAGTGATTGTCAGTTCGCAGTGTTCGCCAACGAACACATGCGGCCTGCCATCTTGACTCACCCGGCAGTTGAGTCTAAAATCAAATGCGGTCACCGGGAACAGGCAATTCTGATAACAGCCCAATGATGGCCCCTGGCGGCTGCTCTAAGAACTGCCTGCTCCCGGAGAACGCATTTGATTTCAGACCGGCTCCCGGCACAGGTAAGGGCTTACCTGTGCATCGCTGGACGGGGGAGTCAAGATAGCAACCCGCATGTGTTCGTTGGCAAATACTGCGAAATGGCCATCACTGTCAAGGGGGCCTGTCCGCCAAATGCACACGTCCATGTAACACGGACTCTGAGATACCGGCCTGGATTCCTGCTGAGTGAAGGAGCGCACAGCCTCCTTGGCTGCACTGATCTATACGAGTGTAGGCCTAATGCACAGGAACGTGTGAGCTCCTGCACTCAGCAAGAATTCAGGCTGCTATCTCATGGTCCGTGTCTGTCATGTGCATTTGGATGAAAAGTGATGATCTCATATACTTACCTTTTCTGCATAGAAGTGTAATCTTGATGGATTGCGGGCCTGATTACGTCTGGTGTAGTCCTTGTTCAAAGCTAAAGGCAGACATATCCGATTTTTATTATTAAAAATTGGATATGTTCGTGTTTAGCTGTGAGTACATACACATTTAAATAGTAACAAATTTTAAATTACATTATAATAGACGTAAGTCAAAATGAGGTATTAGAAGGTATTTACACCAAATTGTTAAAAAATTTTGATTTTACAAAATACCTCAGCCCGCAAGCCCATGTCAAGGGTCCTCATTCTCTTGCGAGTCCCTAATCTAAACTAACAACATGGGATCTAGCTAAACTAAGAAATTAAAAATTTAATTAAAATTTAAACCAGATTCCACCTGAAATCAGCGTCTTTCACGGATGGCATCCAACTGCCACGACAATGCCCCCTCAGGACTGCAGAAGTAGTCGGCATAGAGTTCCCGAACAGCTAGTCCAGCTGTACCAGGACGTCCAGGCCGGTTCAGGTCTAAACTGACTGAAGATGTCATATTTAGGCCCAAATCTGCATCTGTAGAGGCATCGTGGATCCTGGTGAAGTTGTGTAGCAGTATACAAGCCTGTATCACCAGGGTGGCATTGTCCGGATTCATCTGTATGGATGACATGAATACTCTCCACTTAGTGGACAGTATTCCGAAAGCGCACTTCACATACCGACGGGCGCGAGTCAATCGATAGTTGAAGATGCGCTTCCGGTCATCCAGATCGCGTCTAGGGAAGGGCCGCATCATGTGGGGTGACAATGCGAATCCTTCGCCTGCCACGATCACAAATGGAGCCGGCGGACCTGCAGATCCAGGAAGTCTACTGGGCTCTGGCAGGGCAAGCTGGTTTTCACGAAGCCGTTCACCCATTCTGGAAGCGCTAAAGATGTGGCTGTCTGAAGTGCTCCCATAGGCCCCGATATCAACAATTAGAAACTTGTAGTTACTGTCAGCAAAGGCCATCAGCACCACAGAAAAATACTGTTTGTAATTGAAGTACCGAGACCCTGAGTGAGGCGGCTTCTTCACACGGATATGCTTACCGTCCAGTGCCCCAATGCAGTTAGGAAACTGCGCAGATTGGTGAAATCCCTCGGCGATATGTAGCCAATCTTCCGCCTTGGGGGCGGGCATCACCGCTTCTCTGAAACGCTGCCATATAACTTTGCAGGTATGGCAGACAATCCCAGAGATTGTAGAGATTCCAAGGATTAACTCAAAATGTAAAGAAGCAAATGAGTTCCCGGTAGCAAGGAATCTGAAATAAAACAAACAAAAAAATTAGTTCTAACTTTCATGTTCATATAATAATATTTAATATATAGTATATAAAAATGGCATATTCACTTACCTCAAGGTCACAATCAACCGTTGTTAAGCAGATATGCTACGCCTCATGCTGGTGTCCAGGAAATTAAGGTCAGGATGTAGAGAGACCAGCAGATGATCGAATGCTTCCATGGACATCCGGCAATAGCTTTTGAACTTTATAGGGTCACGTCGCAGATCGTTGTATTACTTCTGAAATTGTCCTTTTTGAAGGCGCTGAGCAACAATGAGATGGACCCACTGCCGTCTCCTCTTCCTCCCCGGTTCTTCATCCAGCATAGATGACGGCCGTCTAAATCGCCGAGAGAGAATCCAGTGAAATAGTATGTTATCCATGACTTCTGCCATGATGATCGCTGAGAAATCGGTAGAAAACTATGCCAGCCAAGCAGAGGTTTCTTACACAGCTCTGAATGACACCAAAAGCACAATAAAATGGCGCCTGTACTAGCACATGTCCTCTGTTTTATACACCTTTTTTTTTCTTCTATTGGTACCCTAGCAACATCTATTCCTCCTCCTTTTTTTTTTTTTTGCGGAAAAACAGAAACACGGAACGGATGCACTTTTGTAAAAACTGAAGGTTTTTGCGGAAACACGGATCTACAAAAAATCGGACCGTAAATCTGGAAAGAAAAAAGACGTGTGAATGTAGACTAACAATGACAAATGCTGCAAAGGCCACAAATGTAGGGTCTTGCCAAAAATGGGTGATTTTTTTAAGCCCAGAATATAATTGTAGTATTTCAAGCTTGTATTTGACTGTCACAAATGCACATATGCTGTGCTGGTGCACAGAACTTGCATAAAACGGCCGCCGCCGCCCACCTAACTAACAGACGTATAAAAGTTATTTTTCTGGGTCACTGGGCTCAGGGCAGGGTAAAAAGATTGTGCACTGCACCCACAAAACAAAATCTAGGTAGATCGCTGAGTTAACAAGCACTTCAGATTAAAGATTCTGTCCTATTCTCTCCCTCCCAGCAGCAGCATCCTATCCCTACACTAATCAGAGCAGAGTGACGTGCAGCGCTACGTGACTCCAGCTTATATAGAGGCTCGGTCACATGCTGCACTGGCCAATCACAGCCATGCCATCAGTAGGCATGGCTGTGATGGCTTCTAAGGGCACGCAAGTTAAACGCTCGCCGAACAACGAACCCGAACCCGAAATTTTATTGAAAAGTTCGGGTTCGGATCCGGGGTCCAAAAATCCTAAAGTTTGGTACGAACCCGAACTTTACAGTTCGGGTTCGCTCAACTCTACTCTTAAGTTTACACTAAATATTAGTAATTCTACCCCATAGCAGTGGGAAATTTTGTACTTTGTCTTCAGGCTTTAGCTGTTTGGATGGAATGAAAAAAAAAGAAATGTGTTTGAGAAACTACGACATTCATGTCACTTGTTGCCTTCGCTGAGCTGCAGTAGAATTACATTTATATTAACATGGTAAGCATGTTACTTTATGCAGATCACCTTCTTCACCTTGGATTTTGTATCAGGTATGGTTTTGTCAGATTACAAAAGCAATGTGGCAAGAGGTGGTGCTGTATATTCCCATGACAGCTTTCTCATTGATTAGCAGAACAATCATCAAGTGCTGTGCATGATCATAGACAGAACAGTCCAATCACAGCAGCACAGTCCTCTCTGTCACTCTCATGATCAGTATGATCACTACAGGAACAAAAGCTGAACAAGTTTCGTCTTTTAGCAGTGAAAATGTTTAGGTTGTCCATTCACTTAAGTGAGCTGTTTGGTTGACAGCTATCCTCTCAGACCCACACACACAAATGGCCGCTTAGCTTAGTTCAGCATCCAAGTGTTATTAATGAGGAACACAGAGAAAGCCATTGCCAGACATCTCTGGTGGCAACTTATCTCCCTTGAATATTAACTGGATTGATTATGTGTAAATTCAGCAGCCCAATTCTTCTTTCCCTCGACATCTGCCATAAGAGGAAAGTTGGTATACCCCAACACATATTAGATGGTTGGTGAGTCCCACCAAAATCAGCATGTTTGGCCAACTCTAGTCTAATATATGTGGACAGAATTAAAATGGGTCACTGATAATGACTTAACAGGTAATGACATGGGGATAATTGATAGACAATGCTGAAATCCTATATATGAAAGCAAAGAAAAAGTAAATGGCTACAGTTTATAGATTAGCCTATAAAGTTAGTTATAGCAAAAAAATAAAAAAAAATACTAATAGCCACATTATTCTTTCTTGGCTCTTTTAGCTAAAGGCAATGTGTCGCCAGATTTTTCCTACTTTAACTGAGGGCAGTATAAACTTGCAACAACGCCAAAATGCATGAGCTGTACCACCTTCCATCTTCCCATGGATGACTGACAGTTCTCTTCCTATAATGTGTACTGAAAGAAAATTGCCAGTTAGTGGAGGGTACTATCAGCGACATGGAGGGGAAGATCGGAGAGCTCATGAATTCAAGGACTCCAACGCTCATACATTACATTTTGTGAACTGGCACTGGAGCTGCTAGGGATGTTTTGGGATGGATTTCTGTTAAACTTGAATTGTTAGTGGTTTGACTATATTGTATGTAATGTGTCATGAGTCTAAACATATAAAATAGCTAAACTGTAGTAGAGCATATCATATTAAAGTCTAAAATTTCAGATTTCAAATGATACTAGGTTCAATGGCTTTGATTCACTATTGACTCTTCGTCTTCATTTTGTCTACAATTTTGGCTCATTTTCTTGCATTTTTTGCAAAATGTCACAAAATCTTATCTTTCAGGCATAAAGAAGCAGCATGGTCTAAAATGTGACCTTTTGCACCAAAATGTGCCAAAATTTCTGTCTTAAAAATCTCAAAGAAAATAAGGCAAGTAAATGTTGTCTTAAACTTTAGACTGGTAGTCTATATATTCATGATGCCAGATTCAGATTCTTTAAAAGCAGGCCTGACCATCAGAGTACCATGTCTCTTCTGCTGCAGGCTGCAGCCTGCACTTGCTGTCTAGACCTCTCGAGTCTGCCCGTAGTATGCACGCATGTACTGCCCGGCTCCTAATTCGCATCCTAATTCTTCCCCAGCCTATGGCTAGTGACTTCTGGGTATTTAAGGCACATTCCTTTGTGGGAAGGTGATTGAGCAATAGGTGTATCTAGCTTGCTAGCTCCTGCTAAGGTGTGCTGTTCTGTCTCTCTGACAATGTAACAAGTTCTGCCCAATACCAGACTCTGATTCTCCTCTGCCTGACCCAAACTGTGCCTGATTACTGGATTGATTCTTCAATGACTGCCCTAACCTTGATTTTTTTCATTGATTCGCATGGACTCTGTCTACCCTGACCTCAGCCTGTTCTTGACTATAGGTTTGCCAGATCCCTCTCTGACCCCAGTGGGTCAGCTGTCAACCACAAAGTAACTACTCCAGAAGGTTGTGGCCTGGTGGCTTTCACTTATAGCATTTCCGTTATTTTCCATTTTATTCTCATTTGAACGGAATGCTATAACGGGAAGCAAAATGCTAGTATGAACTCCCCTTTATTCACACATCAGTGTTTGGTCAGCGATTTCCATTAGTCATTGTGAGCCAAAACCAGGATTGGAGCCTACACAGACATTAGGTATAAGGCCTCCTGCACACGAACGTATTTTTTTGCGGTCCGCAAAAACGGGTCCCGTTTTTCCGTCATCCGTGACCGTTTTTTCGTCCGTGGGTCTTCCTTGATTTTTGGAGGATCCACGGACATGAAAAAAAAGTCGTTTTGGTGTCCGCCTGGCCGTGCGGAGCCAAACGGATCCGTCCTGAATTACAATGCAAGTCAATGGGGACGGATCCGTTTGACGTTGACACAATATGGTGCCATTTCAAACGGATCCGTCCCTATTGACTTTCAATGTAAAGTCTGGAGTCCCTTTTATACCATCGGATCGGAGTTTTCTCCAATCCGATGGTATATTTTAACTTGAAGCGTCCCCATCACCATGGGAACGCCCCTATGTTAGAATATACTGTCGGATATGAGTTAGATCGTGAAACCTCATTTCCGACAGTATATTCTAACACAGAGGCGTTCCCATGGTGATGGGGACGCTTCTAGTTAGAATATACTACAAACTGTGTACATGACTGCCCCCTGCTGCCTAGCAGCATCCGATCTCTTACAGGGGGCCGTGATCAGCACAATTAACCCCTCAAGTGCCGCACCTGAAGGGGTTAATTGTACTATCATATCCCCCTGTAAGAGATCAGGGCTGCCAGGCAGCAGGGGGCAGACCCCCCCCCCCTCCCCAGTTTGAATATCTATTGTAATAAATCGTTGGTGGCACAGTGTGCGGCCCCCCCCCCCCTTCCTCCCTCTATTGTAATAAATCGTTGGTGGCACAGTGTGCGCCCCCCATCGGCCCCCCCCTCCCTCTATAGCATTAACAACATTGGTGGCCAGTGTGCGGCCTCCCATCTCCCCCACCCCCCCCCCCCGATCATTGGTGGCAGCGGGTCACTAGCAAAGATTCATACTTACCTGGGAGAGGCGATGTTCGTGTCCGGCCGGGAGCTCCTCCTACTGGTAAGTGACAGTTCATTTAGCAATGCGCCGCACAGACCTGAGGCTGTCACTTACCAGTAGGTGGAGCTCCCGGCCGGACACGAACATCGCAGCAGCCGGTAAGTATGAATCTTCTACTACTGTACTATTGCTATGTAACCATGGCAACCAGGACTGTAGTAGCGTCCTGGTTGCCATGGTTACCGATCGGAGCCCCAGCGATTAAACATGATGATGGGGGGGGGGGGGAGATGGGAGGCCGCACACTGGCCACCAATGTTGTTAATGCTATAGAGGGAGGGGGGGCCGATGGGGGGCGCACACTGTGCCACCTACGAATTATTACAATAGAGGGAGGGGGGGGGGCGCACACTGTGCCACCAACGAATAATTACAATAGAGGGGGGGGGGGGCCGCACTGGCCATCAATGATATTCAAACTGGGGAGGGGGGGGGGGTCTGCCCCCTGCTGCCTGGCAGCCCTGATCTCTTACAGGGGGATATGATAGTACAATTAACCCTTTCAGGTGCCGCACCTGAAGGGGTTAATTGTGCTGATCACGGCCCCCTGTAAGAGATCGGGTGCTGCCAGGCAGCAGGGGGCAGTCTTGTACACAGTTTGTAGTGTATTCTAACTAGAAGCGTCCCCATCACCATGGGAACGCTTCTGTGTTAGAATATACTGTCGGTTCTGAGTTTTCACGAAGTGAAAACTCAGCTTTGAAAAAGCTTTATGCAGACGGATCTTCGGATCCGTCTGTATAAAAAGTAACCTACGGCCACGGATCACGGACATGGATGCCAATCTTGTGTGCATCCGTGTTCTTTCACGGACCCATTGACTTGAATGGGTCCGTGAACCGTTGGCCGTGAAAAAAATAGGACAGGTCATATTTTTTTCACGGCTATGAAACACGGATCACGGATGCGGCTGCAAAGTCATGAAAGTCAATGGGTCCGCGAAAAAAAACGGAAAACGGCACAACGGCCACGGGTGCACACAACGGTCGTGTGCAGGAGGCCTAAGGGAAAGATCTGGACCTAGTCTGTGTTTATAGCCGCACATGGTCTTGGCTCACAATCAGTGATGGAAATCACTGACCGAACACTGACTGTGTGAATAAGGCAAAAGAGAGTCCTTACATACCCTACCCAGACAGTATGATTGACAGCTCTCCCTATCTTAGTGTGTGCACTGTATGCAGAGGCTGTATATAGTACACACACTGACAGGTTCATGCACTTCACCGAAATCTATGGATGCACTATGTTGGGATCCTTCTTTTTTTGTTCAAGATGTACTGTAAACTGTACAACTAAACATGGTGTCATAGTGTCTTATTCTGTCTGCTGTGAAGAATAAAAGCAGCAATATAGACATATTAACATATTGCATTTAAAGCGAAAGTGGCTATTAGTTTGTTAGTAAATTGGAGTGATTGGCAACCCTATCAATTATATATAAATTGAGGGCATTGCTATATTTTTTATAAATACACTCCATAGAATTATAGAGGATGGACAATTTTACCCTTTTCCACTGGAGACTTTTCTTTCCTTCCCTTTATAAATCTAGGCCAAATACCAATTCTAAAATAGCTTATTTAGATAGAATCAATTGTTAGATAAGCTTCTCTTTCCCTATTTGAAAATAACTCTTTTTATATTCTATTCAGCCTTCTTAATTTTACAGAGCATAAAAGAGCTCACCACGATAAGCAATTTATTTCATTCCAAAAGAATAGGACAGGGGGTTAGTAGATTCATCTCACTGTGAACAACGTGTGCCTTGCTGAGGAACTGTACATAGTGTGCATATTGTTTTATAAAATGTAAAAGTTAGCATTATGTATGCTTTCTATACTGTGTACTTTTATTCTTCTTTTTATTAATTTCATTAATCAGAAAGAGGGATTCAGTTTTTTTCACTTCTCACAGCAAGACATATTGACTTCTGTGTTCTGCTTTTTTCTTTCATTGAAAATGTACTGTATTATTTTGTCTAGCCATCTGCAATATGCCCATTTTTATAGATTTCTATATAAGTGTTGAAATATTTCTAGCTAAGTGAGTTTTACAAAGTAATCATGCACATTTTTTTTTACAATATAGGATTTTTTAATCTATGCACTGTATTTAACAGTACTTGAGGACAAGATAACTGTCTCTGTTTAGTGACTGCTGACTTAAAGGGTCAAGCAACACTGGTGTGGAGCATCAAGGTACCAGGGAAAAATAATAGTTAGGAATAATCCAAGGCCAGTGCAGGCAGAGTCCGTACAATCTGGAAAACAGGCCAACGTTCAGGGTGGGCAGCTCATGGTTAACACATGGTTAACACAAGCTCATGGTTAACACAGAGATCAGATCAGACACCAAAGGGTCAAATCTGGTAACCAGACCGAGGTTGGGCATGGGAGAACAGAGCATAATATGGCTCACCAGTGAAGGTAACTAGCAAGCTAAAAAACCTATTGCTCAGGCACCCTCCTACAGGGGAACATGCCTTAAATACCCTGGAAGGATTCTGCAATAGGGTGGCAAATTAGGACGTGCACACTGACTATACTCCAGTGGCCATGCGGTTGGGAAGGTAGCAGAGAAACTTTGCCGAGCAGGGGCTGCCAGGAGAACTGAGCAGGAGGACAGCTGAGTTTTCCAGATTGTACGTCGTGAGCAGGGAGATGACAGCAGGTACATGCTCCCAGAGTTATAGTGTCCACCTTTTGCTTAAATATCTTAGGGAACAAATTCACGACATGCTAGCATAACCAATGACAGGCTGCAATTCACATCACAACATGACAGCATATTGTGGAATTGTGTTAGTTTTTTTTTTAAATGCTGGACATCTTACAAATCTATTGTTGATTCTGCTGAAAATGCAGAAAAAAGATGCAATATGCTATACTACTTTGCCCAAAAAAATGATGAAAATTATAATAGAAAACCTAAAAACCCCTTTATAGTAAATGGAGTCCATTGGCCACGATTGCTGTCCTTGATCTAATTATCTGGTACTCTAATGCAGCAGGACAATGGAAATTATTAGTGTAAGCCTAGCGCCAGTGTGGACAAGCCCTATTATTGTATACGGCCCTTTGTGACTCAAAAACAGTTCTGAACTTTCAAAGACATGGTTTTCACAAGACGTTAACAGCTTACTGTCCTGTACATTGAAGGGTACAACCTCTATGGATCGGACTTGCCTTTCCAGCAAATACCTCAGATTTTTCCAGAACATGTACAGAACACGATCCACAGAACCCTCAAACCATTCATTGAAGAGACAACTGCCATCTACATGAATGCCAGGACCAAATATTTCCTAGCAGAATAATACCCAGAGTATCCCATTGCCTCTGTTGGATTGCCAAACCCAATTCTTTTAAAAACTTTGTTAAGAATATCAGCTGTAAAACTGTAAAATGTATTGCCTCCGCTGAGGTCTTTCCGAAGTTTCAGCAAATATTGCAAGACTCAGCACCTTAAAGAAGCTGAGTTCAGCTTCGTATTTTGATACAGTAAATTTATGCAAATAAACAAAGTGACACGTGATAGAGGGAAGACGAAGTAAGTATCGCAATATTTGCTGAAACTTAAAAAATACCTCCATGGAGGGCATAGATTATACAGTAGGACAAAGACTATATTCTATACAACAATCAGAACCCTATATGCTCAAACCTACTTATAATAGCCAGCATTATCTTTTACAACAATTTGTGCTGCACTAGCTGTTCTGCGGGATTGGAACAGATGGGCTAACCCTCACCCTCACTCATTTGTAAGTCTTGAGTGCTCATGACCATGTCACCAGTTATTATTCCTTGGACAACTTTTGGAAGGTACTAACCACTGCATATCAGGTACACCTCACAAGACTTGTTGTTTTGGCGAAGATCTGACCTAGTGGTCCAACTATCACAACTTGGCCCTGGTCAAAGTACCTCAAATTCTTACTCTTAGCTATTTGTCCTACTTATGACACATTGGCATAAGACTTCATTGTTCACTTGCTGTCTAATATATCCTACCTATATTTTCAATTTTGTTCACATCTCTGTGGTTTTAAATAGTGTAGAGCAAAAGCGAAGCATTCAAAGCGTAATTTGGTCCGAAGTTTAGGAAAACTTTGATTCAAAACAAATCCAAATTTTCTCACACTTCATGGTAACGAATCAGGTTTTCCTAAAATGGCTGCTACACGTGTTACAAAGCAAAACTAAGTGTAGAGGAAGCAAGCCCGGAAATGCAAGATTACTCATAATTAGAGATGGCCTTGCAGTTCACCCAGCGGTCGTTTTGCGATGAACTTTGCTCGTTTGCGATTCGCCAAACATGAGAACATATGGCGATGTTCGCATGTGCCATATTCTTTTGCATTGCGACGAACTTTGACCCATGACACATCCATCAGGTTAGACATAACAGCCAATTGAGACGTTTCAGCACATGGACACACCCCCACCCTATAAAGAACACGATCTGGCAGCCATTTTACATTCTGCGTTTTGCCAGTGTAGGGAGAGGTTGCTTTGTGGAGCAGGAACAGACAGTTAGGGACACCAAACGCTAGCTAATAGTGCCACAAAAGTCCTTTTAAGGACTGGTATAGGTGTGCAATCGATAGGTGTAATATACTGAGGGGTGTGATATACTTATAATATACTTTTTAACATAGAAAGTATATTATAGTACATTTGTATTGTGCAGCAGTTGTGTGCGGTTCTGCTGCGATACAGCAGGTATATAGAGGGACAAGCGTTATTGGAACAACTATTTGCAATTGGTGTGATATACCTGTTGTCCCCCCAAAAACTGATTGAGGGGTGCAATAAACCTACTTTCACCAAATATTGATTGGGGCCTGCAATACATTGGCTTCCACAAAATACAGATTGAGGGGATATACCTGCTTCCACCAAATATTGATTCAGGTGTTCTATATACCTGTTTCCACAAAATAGTGATTGAGGGGTGGGATATATCTGCTTCTACAAAATACTGATTAAGGGGTACTATATACCTGCTTCTACAAAATACTGATTGAGGGGTGCGATATACCTGCTTCCACCAAAAATTGATTCAGGGGTTCTATATACCTGTCTCCACAAAATACTGATTGAGGGGTGCGATATACCAGCTTTCTACAAAATACTGATTAAGGAGTTTTATATACCTGCTTTCACAAAATACTGATTGAGGGGTGCGATATACCTGCTTCCACAAAATACTGATTGAGGTCTGCGATATACCTGATTCAACAAATACTGCTCTTCTCTAGGGACTTTGGCATGGGGTCATTTTGAAAGTGACAGGCAGATAAAGAGTCAGGCCATTCGGCAAGGGTGATAGGGGTCGGGCAGGTGCACCAGGCCAGAGCCTAAGTGGGAAGTTGGAGAACGTGCGTGCGATTATGTCAAATAGTGCACCAGAGTTGGTTGAGTGGCTAACTCAGCCATCCGCTTCTGCACCCTCCTCATCCTCTGTATCTGCACCCTCCTTACTCTCTGCTGTGTGCACCCCCAAAGACACCACCACAACCACCACCATAGCCCCTCCACTCGGGTCAAAGGAATTTTTACATCCATTCCATCCATTACCAATGCTCAGCCATTCTTGGCATCGGAGGAGGAAGTAGCAACGGCCGCCACCAAGCGGTCTGACAACAGTACACAGATCAGCACAAGGAGGGTGGTCCCCGCTGTTGCAGCCTACTCCAAGATCTCTAATGCTAGTGGTAGTGAAGGGAACGATGATGATGTGTCGATGGACATCACGTGGGTCCCCACAAAAAAAGAAGTGGAGGGGAGTTCAGAGGGACAGACGGAGCAGCAGATAGGGAGGAGAAGTAGGAGAATCAGAAAGAACTCGCAGTGCACAGGAGGCCAAAAGAAGACTGCAAATGTATCTGTGTGAGTGAGCCATCCACCATGCACGGTCACATCTTGCGCTCCCAGGACGCCGGCACATGGCTCCGCAGTGTGTTTTTTTTTTAACGTGTCAGCTGCTGACAATAGTGTTGCCATCTGCAGTCTGTGCTGTCAACGCATAAGTCACGGTAAGCCCAACACTCACCTAGGATGTCCGCCTTAAGACACCTGGCCTTCCATCACTGAGCCCAGTGGGAGCAAAGCCGTCAGAAGCCACAAGGCCACCCTCCTGGCGCTCCACGTCCTGCCTCTTCTCCTTCTCCTCTCTCCTGCCATTCGTCCTCCACTCTACCTTCCACTGTGCCATCGTCGCGTTCATCTGGCAAAAGGCAGTGTTCTGTGGCCCAAATGTTCGAGTGTAAAAAAATGATGACGCTGGATAATCCTCTTGCCCAATGGGGACCGCTGGCTTGTTGGAACTGCTAGCCTGCCAACTACTGCCATATAAATTAGTGGACTTGGAGGCATTTAGAAAATTTGTGGCCATTGGCACACCGCAATGGAAGGTCCTCGGAAAGAAATATTTCTCCCAGAAGGGCATCCCAGAGCTATATGGCCACATTCAGCAGCATTTGAATATATCTCTGGCACACAGTGTCAGTGCCAAGATACATCTTACCACATACACGTGGTCTAGCAAACACGGGCAGGGAAGGTACATAACTTTTGCTGCCCATTGGTTGAACCTTCTGACTGCCATCAAGCATGTAACTCGTGGCACCCGTGTGAATTTGGTGTTACTGCCATGGATTGTATGCAGGCCTGCCTCTTCTTCTCCTCCTCCTTCTCCATCCTCCGTCTCCTCCTCGGCTGACTCCTCCTTTTCCACTGCTACCGCCTCTTCGGCTGCACCCCCAAGCTCCCCAGAACCTATTCGACGTGCCAGGTGAGACATTGCCTATGCTGTGCTGCGGCTGTTGTGTGTGGAAGCTAAGAGCCTCACCGGTCCTGCACTGCTTTCAGCTCTGCAGTCACAGGCCAATCAGTGGCTAACCCCGCTCAATTTGACAGTTGGTAAAGTTGTGTGCGACAAAGGTGCCAATCTGCTAAGCCCGCTGAAACAGGGCAAAATGACACATGTCCAGAACTTAGTCGTGCAGCGATTCACTGCCAAATACCCCGGGGTCCAGGACATCTTGCGGCAGGCCAGGAAAATCTCTGGCCATTTTAGATCTTACATGGCCATGGCTCACCTTGCTTATATTCAGCGGTGAGAACACCTGCTGTCAGACGTCTGATTTGTGACAGCCCGACGCACTGGAATGCCACCTTTTATATGCTTGATAGGCTGCTCCAGCAGCAATGTGCCGTTAATGACTACCTGCAGCAGGACAGGTTCTGGGGAGCTTGGTTTATTTTCACAGCGCCAGTGGCTGCTCATGTGCGATTCATGCAGACTTCTGCAGCCATTTGATGAGATCACCAAACTGGTCAGTCGCAGCCAGGGCACCATCAGGGACATTGTACCTTACACCTTCTTTCTGGAGCAATGCATTGCGTTGTTTCATTGATCAAGCCATCAAGGAGCAGGAGCTGGAAGATGAGGAAGTCACAATGCTGAATGAATTCCCAGGGGGGCTACTCCATCTCAGACAAATCAGCAGGAGTCTGAAGAGGGGTCAGAGGAGGATGGTGGCTGGGGTGGGAGGAGAAGAGCAGGCTTTTAGTGGGACCTTTTCAGGGATCCCTGGTGTTGTCTGTGGCTGGGGGAGGACACCAAGGACAAAATTCTCCTGGGCGCTCCACCACTTCCAATTTAGTGCAAATGGTGGCCTTCATGCTCCAGTGTTTGAAGAGGGACCCCCTTATAAAAAGCATAAAGGGCAAGGACCAGTACTGGGTGGCAACGTACTTAGACCCCTGGTACAAACACAAAATGGCGAACATGTTACTAGCATCACAAAGGAATGTCAGAATGCAGCATTTCCAGGCCTTGCTGCGAGGGATGCTGCATTCTTCTGTTGCGGGCGCTGGCAGAGGAATTGCCACCCACGGCGAAACAGGTGCGGGTACCAATCCTACCGCGCCTGCAAGAAGAGGGCGGTTTGAAGATGTGTTGGTCACTTCAGATATGAGATCTTTCTTGCAGCCAACCTATCGAGAGTCGCCCTCCGGATCCAGCCTCAGGGAATGCCTAGACCGACAGGTGTTCGACTACATCGGCTTAACGGCCGATGTGGACACTCTGAGTAGTGTTGAGCACGAATATTCGCCTAATGTACCTCCAGCTACATAATCACTTTTTCTTTTCTGTCAGGTGAATGCCTATTTTTTGGGGCTTGTAAAATTGTTATATAATGGCCATCTAATATACCTCCAGCCACATAGTCACTTTTTCTTTTCTGTCAAGTGAATGCCGAATTTTTGTGGCCTATACTCCACTGGCCTATAGTAAAATTGTTATTCAGTGACCGCCTAATGTACCTCCAGCTACATAATCACTTTTTCTTTTCTGTCCGGTGAATGCCAAATTTTTGGGGCCTGTACACCACTGGCCTGCAGTAAAATTGTTATCCACTGACCACCTAATAACTGTGACCTACAGTAAAACTGTTATTCAGTGACCGCCTAATGTACATCCAGCCACATAATCACTTTTTCTTCCCTGTCCGGTGAATGCCTACTGTTTGGGGCCTATACTCCACTGGCCTATAGTAAAATTGTTATTCAGTGACCGCCTAATGTACCTCCAGCTACATAATCACTTTTTCTTTTCTGTCCGGTGAATGCCAAATTTTTGGGGCCTGTACACCACTGGCCTGCAGTAAAATTGTTATCCACTGACCACCTAATATACCTCCAGCAACATAATCAATTGTTCTTTTCTCTCAGGTGAATGCCTAATGTTTGGGGCCTGTACTCCACTGGCTTACAGTAAAATTGTTATGCACTGACCGTCTAATATAGCTACAGGCACATAATCACTTGTTCTTTTCTGTCAGGTGAATGCATAATTTTTTGGGCCTGTACTCCACTGGCCTACAGTAAAATTGTTATGCACTTACAGTCTAATATACCTCCAGCCACATAATCACTTTTCTGTCAGGTAAAGTGTGCACATCCCTTAAATATCAATGACATCCAGTGTACTTTTTCCATAGACTGTGACCGCTGCGGACAGTTAAATTATCCCTACCAGATCTCCAGTGTAAAGTCTGCGCATCCCTAAAATATCAGTGACATCCAGTGTACTTTTTCCGTAGACAGTGTCTGCTGCGAACAGTTAAATTATCTGTGCCACATTTCCTGTGTAAAGTGTGCGCATCCCTAAAATATCAGTGACATCCAGTGTACTTTTTCTGTAGACGGTGACCGCTGCGGACTGTTAAATTATCCCCACCAGATCTCCAGTGTAAAGTCTGCGCATCCTTAAAATATCAGTGGCATCCAGTGGACTTTTTCCAAAGACGGTGTCTGATGTGGACAGTTAAATTATCTGCGCCACATCTCCAGTGTAAAGTGTGTGCATCCCTAAAATATTAGTGACATCCAGTGTACTTTTTCCATAGACGGACATCTCCTGTGTAAAATTTGCACATCCCTATAATATCAGTGACATCCAGTTTACTTTTGCCGTAGACTGTGTCCGCTGCGGACAGTCCGGATTACATGGAGTCCAGGAGAAATGGGACTACTTAAAAGGTGCATTATTGAAGGCAACAGAAAATTGCATTAGACTTGTCAGTAAAAGCAAAAAAAGGAGGAGACCACTGTGGTACTCAGCAGAAGTGGCCCAAATCATTAAAAATAAAAAGCTAGCATTTTGTAATTATAAAAAAAACCAGAGCAATGAAGATTAGTGATGTCGCGAACATAAAATTTTCAGTTCGCGAACAGCGAACGAGAACTTCCGCAAATGTTCGCGAACTGGCGAACCGGGCGAACCGCCATAGACTTCAATAGACAGGCGAATTTTAAAACCCACAGGGACTCTTTCTGGCCACAATAGTGATGAGAAAGTTGTTTCAAGGGGTCTAACACCTGGACTGTGGCATGCCGGAGGGGGATCTATGGCAAAACTCCCATGGAAAATTACGTAGTGGACGCAGAGTCGGGTTTTAATCCATAAAGGGCATAAATCAACTAACATTCCTAAATTGTTTGGAATAACGTGCTTTAAAACATCCAGTGTGTGTATACGATCAGGTATGATGTTGTATCGATCAGGTAGTGTAAGGGTTACGCCCGCATCACAGACATTGACAGACCAAACTCCCCTTTTAATGCACCGCAAACAGTTCATTTGCACAACCGCAAACTCCCCATTTGCACAAGGTTGGATACCAAGCTAGCCACGTCCCGGTGATGTCATTGAAGGTTTCTTCCTCCACCCAGCCACGTACAACACCAAGGGTCCCCGAAAGGTCAATTGAATTGATTTTTCGAACGGGGAGATGGTTAAAAAAACGCTGGCTCCCTCCCCTTTGTTTTTATCCACGGTGACTGCGTCTGCGCCGTGCAATTTACTGTCACACCCGATATGAGTGGTATTTTCTGTAGTACTATTCTCATCAGTTTAATCCCTCTAACGTCCCCAATCTGGGTGCCATTTATTGAATAGATTTTTCGAACGGGGAGATGGTATCAGTGGTTGGCACTGGCAGTGGGCACACTACAGTCAGTAGAAGCGGGCCTGACACACACTGGCAGCAGGCAAGCAACTGAAATTACACTAAAGTGTAAAAATTAAATGCCTTATTTATCGGCAAGCTACTGTGCCACCCGGTATGAGTGGTTGGCACTGGCAGTGGGCACACTACAGTCAGTGGAAGAGGGCCTGACACACGACTGGCAGCAGGCAAGCAACTGAATTTAGACTACTGTCTAAAAATTAAATGCCTTATTTATCGGCAAGCTACTGTGCCACCCGGTATCAGTGGTTGGCACTGGCAGTGGGCACACTACAGTCAGTGGAAGCGGGCCTGACACACACTGGCAGCAGGCAAGCAACTGAATTTAGACTACTGTCTAAAAATTAAATGCCTTATTTATCGGCAAGCTACTGTGCCACCCGGTATCAGTGGTTGGCACTGGCAGTGGGCACACTACAGTCAGTTGAAGTCGGCCTGACACACACTAGCAGCAGGCAAGCAGCTGAAATTACACTAAAGTGTAAAAATTAAATGCCTTTTTTATGCAAAGTCCTGTGCCAGCCGGTATGAGTGGTGGGCACTGGCAGTGGGCACACTACAGTCAGTGGAAGTCAGCCTGACACACACTGGCAGGCAACTAACCTTAGATTAAAGTGTAAAAATTAAGTGCCTATTTTTTAAGCAAAGTCCTGTGCCACTCGGTATGACAGGGGTGGGCACTGGCAGTGGGCACACTACAGTCAGTTGAAGTCGGCCTGACACACACTAGCAGCAGGCAAGCAGCTGAAATTACATTAAAGTGTAAAAATTAAATGCCTTTTTTAAGCAAAGTCCTGTGCCAGCCGGTATGAGTGGTGGGCACTGGCAGTGGGCACACTACAGTCAGTGGAAGTCAGCCTGACACACACTGGCAGGCAACTAACCTTAGATTAAAGTGTAAAAATCAAGTGCCTATTTTTTAAGCAAAGTCCTGTGCCACTCGGTATGACAGGGGTGGGCACTGGCAGTGGGCACACTACAGTCAGTGGAAGTCAGCCTGACACACACTGGCAGGCAACTAACCTTAGATTAAAGTGTAAAAATTAAGTGCCTATTTTTTAAGCAAAGTCCTGTGCCACTCGGTATGACAGGGGTGGGCACTGGCAGTGGGCACACTACAGTCAGTTGAAGTCGGCCTGACACACACTAGCAGCAGGCAAGCAGCTGAAATTACATTAAAGTGTAAAAATTAAATGCCTTTTTTAAGCAAAGTCCTGTGCCAGCCGGTATGAGTGGTGGGCACTGGCAGTGGGCACACTACAGTCAGTGGAAGTCAGCCTGACACACACTGGCAGGCAACTAACCTTAGATTAAAGTGTAAAAATTAAGTGCCTATTTTTTAAGCAAAGTCCTGTGCCACTCGGGATGACAGGGGTGGGCACTGGCAGTGGGCACACTACAGTCAGTTGAAGTCGGCCTGACACACACTGGCAGGCAACTAACCTTAGATTAAAGTGTAAAAATGAAGTGCCTTTTTTTTAAGCAAAGTCCTGTGCCACACGGGATGACAGGGGTGGGCACTGGCAGTGGGCACACTACAGTCAGTTGAAGTCGGCCTGACACACACTAGCAGCAGGCAAGCAGCTGAAATTACACTAAAGTGTAAAAATTAAATGCCTTTTTTATGCAAAGTCCTGTGCCAGCCGGTATGAGTGGTGGGCACTGGCAGTGGGCACACTACAGTCAGTGGAAGTCAGCCTGACACACACTGGCAGGCAACTAACCTTAGATTAAAGTGTAAAAATTAAGTGCCTATTTTTTAAGCAAAGTCCTGTGCCACTCGGTATGACAGGGGTGGGCACTGGCAGTGGGCACACTACAGTCAGTTGAAGTCGGCCTGACACACACTAGCAGCAGGCAAGCAGCTGAAATTACATTAAAGTGTAAAAATTAAATGCCTTTTTTAAGCAAAGTCCTGTGCCAGCCGGTATGAGTGGTGGGCACTGGCAGTGGGCACACTACAGTCAGTGGAAGTCAGCCTGACACACACTGGCAGGCAACTAACCTTAGATTAAAGTGTAAAAATTAAGTGCCTATTTTTTAAGCAAAGTCCTGTGCCACTCGGGATGACAGGGGTGGGCACTGGCAGTGGGCACACTACAGTCAGTTGAAGTCGGCCTGACACACACTGGCAGGCAACTAACCTTAGATTAAAGTGTAAAAATGAAGTGCCTTTTTTTTAAGCAAAGTCCTGTGCCACACGGGATGACAGGGGTGGGCACTGGCAGTGGGCACACTACAGTCAGTTGAAGTCGGCCTGACACACACTAGCAGCAGGCAAGCAGCTGAAATTACACTAAAGTGTAAAAATTAAATGCCTTTTTTATGCAAAGTCCTGTGCCAGCCGGTATGAGTGGTGGGCACTGGCAGTGGGCACACTACAGTCAGTGGAAGTCAGCCTGACACACACTGGCAGGCAACTAACCTTAGATTAAAGTGTAAAAATTAAGTGCCTATTTTTTAAGCAAAGTCCTGTGCCACTCGGGATGACAGGGGTGGGCACTGGCAGTGGGCACACTACAGTCAGTTGAAGTCGGCCTGACACACACTGGCAGGCAACTAACCTTAGATTAAAGTGTAAAAATGAAGTGCCTTTTTTTTAAGCAAAGTCCTGTGCCACACGGGATGACAGGGGTGGGCACTGGCAGTGGGCACACTACAGTCAGTTGAAGTCGGCCTGACACACACTAGCAGCAGGCAAGCAGCTGAAATTACACTAAAGTGTAAAAATTAAATGCCTTTTTTATGCAAAGTCCTGTGCCAGCCGGTATGAGTGGTGGGCACTGGCAGTGGGCACACTACAGTCAGTGGAAGTCAGCCTGACACACACTGGCAGGCAACTAACCTTAGATTAAAGTGTAAAAATTAAGTGCCTTTTTTTTAAGCAAAGTCCTGTGCCACACGGGATGACAGGGGTGGGCACTGGCAGTGGGCACACTACAGTCAGTTGAAGTCGGCCTGACACACACTAGCAGCAGGCAAGCAGCTGAAATTACACTAAAGTGTAAAAATTAAATGCCTTTTTTATGCAAAGTCCTGTGCCAGCCGGTATGAGTGGTGGGCACTGGCAGTGGGCACACTACAGTCAGTGGAAGTCAGCCTGACACACACTGGCAGGCAACTAACCTTAGATTAAAGTGTAAAAATTAAGTGCCTTTTTTTTAAGCAAAGTCCTGTGCCACACGGGATGACAGGGGTGGGCACTGGCAGTGGGCACACTACAGTCAGTTGAAGTCGGCCTGACACACACTAGCAGCAGGCAAGCAGCTGAAATTACACTAAAGTGTAAAAATTAAATGCCTTTTTTATGCAAAGTCCTGTGCCAGCCGGTATGAGTGGTGGGCACTGGCAGTGGGCACACTACAGTCAGTGGAAGTCAGCCTGACACACACTGGCAGGCAACTAACCTTAGATTAAAGTGTAAAAATTAAGTGCCTTTTTTTAAGCAAAGTCCTGTGCCACACGGAATGACAGGGGTGAGCACTGGCAGTGGGCACACTACAGTCTGTGGGCCTGCAGCTCCTCTCACACAGGCAGGCCAGGCAACTGCAATATGTATATAAAGGAAAAAAAAAAAGCAGACTAATGTTGCAGCCCTAAAAAGGGCTTTTTGGGGTGCTGTCAGGACGCTGTCCTTACAGCAGAGATCAGATGAGTCTTTCAGGACTGGAGTGGACACTGAATTCACTAGCCTAGCTATCGATTTCCCAATTAAATCAGCAGCAGTTACAGTCTCCCTCCTCTCACTAAGACTGCAGCTTCAGAATGAATCTAAAATGGATGCTGTGCAGGAGGTGGGAGGGTCTGGGAGGGAGGGTATGCTGCTGATTGGCTGGAATGTGTCTGCTGACTGTGAGGTACAGGGTCAAAGTTTGCTCAATGATGATGTATAGGGGGCGGACCGAACATCGCATGTGTTCGCCCGGCAGAGGCGAACGCGAACAAGCTATGTTCGCCGGGAACTGTTCGCCGTCGGATAGTTCGGGCCATCTCTAATGAAGATAAGGAAATCTACAAGATTAGGCAGAGAGAGGCCAAGCAAGTTATAAGAACTTCTAAAGCGCAGGCAGAAGAAAAACTAGCTCAGTCTATGAAAAAAGGGGATAAGACATTCTTCAGATATATAAATGAAAAAAGGAAATTAAAACAAGGAATAACTAAATTAAAAACAAAGGACGGAAGGTATGTAGAAGAGAATAAAGGGCTAGCCAACTGCCTTAATGAATACTTCTGTTCAGTTTTTACAAAAGAAAAAGGAGAAGGACCTCCACTAGAAAGAATGACTAATAAATCGTTTGATGCATGTATCTTTACAGAGGAAGATGTTCTAAGTTTGCTGTCTAAGGTGAAGACAAATAAGTCACAGGGGCCTGATGAGATACACCAAAAATTATTAAAAGAGCTTAGTGGTGAGCTGCCAAAACCGTTAACAGATTTATTTAACCAATCATTAGTAACAGGAGTCGTCCCGGAAGATTGGAAATTGGCTAATGTCGTGCCCATTCACAAGAAAGGTAGTAGGGAGGAATCGAGCAACTATAGACCAGTGAGTCTGACATCAATAGTAGGCAAATTAATGGAAACCCTATTAAAGGATAGGATTGTGGAACATCTAAAATCCCATGGATTGCAAGATGAAAAACAACATGGGTTTACTTCAGGGAGATCATGTCAAACAAATCTTATAGATTTTTTTGACTGGATGAATAAAATAATAGACGGTGGAGGTGCAGTAGACATCGCATATCTAGATTTTAGTAAGGCTTTTGACACTGTCCCACATAGAAGACTTATCAATAAACTGCAGTCATTGAGCATGGACTCCCATATTGTTGAGTGGATTAGGCAGTGGCTGAGTGACAGACAACAGAGGGTGGTAGTCAATGGAGAACATTCAAAACAAGGTCATGTTACCAGTGGGGTTCCACAGGGATCTGTACTGGGACCGATTTTGTTTAATATCTTCATAAGTGATATTGCAAAAGGCCTCGCTGGTAAGGTTTGTCTTTTTGCTGATGACACAAAGATAGGTAACAGGGTTGATGTTCCTGGAGGGAAACGCCAAATGGAAAAGGATTTAGGAAAACTAGAAGAATGGTCAGAACTCTGGAAACTGAAATTTAATGTGGATAAGTGCAAGATAATGCACCTGGGGCGTAAAAACCCAAGGGCAGAATATAGAATATTTGACACAGTCCTGACCTCAGTATCTGAGGAAAGGGATTTAGGAGTAATTATTTCAGAAGACTTAAAGGTGGGAAGACAATGTAATAGAGCAGCACGAAATGCCAGCAGAATGCTTGGATGTATAGGGAGAGGTATAAGCAGTAGAAAGAGTGAAGTGCTTATGCCGCTGTACAGAACACTGGTGAGACCTCACTTGGAGTATTGTGCGCAGTACTGGAGGCCATATCTCCAGAAGGATATAGATACTCTAGAGAGAGTTCAGAGAAGAGCTACTAAACTAGTACATGGATTGCAGGATAAAACTTACCAGGAAAGGTTAAAGGACCTTAATATGTATAGCTTGGAAGAAAGAAGAGACAGAGGGGATATGATAGAAACTTTTAAATACATAAAGGGAATCAACTCGGTAAAGGAAGAGAGCATATTTAAAAGAAGAAAAACTACCACAAGAGGACACAGTTTTAAATTAGAGGGGCAAAGGTTTAAAAGTAATATAAGGAAGTATTACTTTACTGAGAGAGTAGTGGATGCATGGAATAGCCTTCATGCAGAAGTGGTAGCTGCAAATACAGTGAAGGGGTTTAAGCATGCATGGGATAGGCACAAGGCCATCCTTCATATAAGATAGGGCCGGGGGCTATCCATAGTATTCAGTATATTGGGCAGACTAGATGGGCCAAATGGTTCTTATCTGCCGACACATTCTATGTTTCTATGTTTCTAAGGCTGGAAGAGGCAGCGGGGTGGCAAAAGGGAGAAGGCGGGCCACATCAGACAGTCGAGAAACTGTTCCCCAAAGCATATCATTGCGGAAATCTCACTTGCCAAGGGGTATGTGTTCCGCAGTCTGGCGCTTTTTTGAGGAAAGTGCGGACGAGAAAAGAATTGTAATTTGCAACCGGTGCCATACAAAAATGAGCAATGACGTGAACACTAACAAACTCACCACCTCCAGCATGATCCGCCACATAGCAACCAAGCACCGTAATAAGTGGGACAAATGCCTGGGTCCACAATCTGTGTCTGCAGGTCACACCACTGCCTCCTCTTCCCCTGTGTTACGTGCTGGCCAATCCCCTGTCTAAGGCACAGGTCCGGATGCCTCCTGCCCTGCACCTGGACCTTCACAAGCACCATCAGCGGCCACATCCACTTCCGTGTCCCAGTGCAGGGTAAAAATGTCCTTACCCCAGGCATTTGAACCCATGCGATAAATAGCCAGCCACCCACCCACAGGCCATAGCACTAAATGTGCAGCTTTCCAAATTACTGGCCCCGGAAATGTTGCCATTTAGGCTTGTGGACACTGAGGCCTTCCGCAGCCTCATGTAAGCGGCCGTCCCGCGTTACACAGTCCTCAGCCGCCACTATTTTTCATAGTGTCCCATGCAAGCCTCACACCTACATGTGTCCCGTAACATCACAAGTGCCCTGACTAACGCAGTTACTGGGAAGGTTCCCCACTTAACCACGGACACATGGAAAAGCGCATTCTTCCAGGGAAGCTACATTTCCCTGACGGCACACTGGGTAATGGTTGTGGAGGACGGGAGCGAGTCGGACCCTGGGATGGCACAGGTGCTACTGACGCCAAGAATTGCGGGCCCTACGTCGATCAGGGTTTCCACCAGCACCTACGTTAGTGACTCCAACGCCCACTTCCACCTCCTCCTACTCCACTTCCACCTCCGAATTATCCGCGTGCAGCACCAGTCAGTTATCAGTGGGGAAGCGGTAACAGGCCGAGCTTAAGCTAATATGCTTAGGGGACAAACAGCACACCACCGCATAAGAGACCAGACTGTTGTGTGGCTCTAGCCACTCAACCTAGAATCAGGCATGGTTGTGTCTGATAATGGCCGTAACTTGGTGGCAGCTTTGGAGCTCGGCAAGCTCACACACATCCCATGCCTAGCTCACGTCTTAAATTTAGTTGTTCAGCGGTTTTTCAAAACCTACCCCAATTTGCCTGAGCTACTGGTGTGTGCCCATTTCCGCAAGTCATCAACAGCTTCAGACGGTCTCTCCACACTGCAGCAGCACTTGATATTGCCAGCTCACCGACTGTTGTGCGACGTGATCACATGCTGGAACTCCATGTTTCACATGTTGGCCGGTCTTTGTGAGCAGCTGAGGGCAGTAGTGGAATACCAGCTGCAACATGGTCGTCACCTTTCCAGTCATCTTCCGCTATTCACAAGCGAGGAGTGGGCATGGATGTCTGACCTCTGTGAGGTTTTAAAAAACTTTGAGGAATCAACACAGATGGTGAGCGGTGATAACGCTTTTATCAGCGTAACCATCCCACTTCTGTGTCTACTCAAACGCTCGCTGCTCACAATTAAGGATGGCATTTTGCATGTGGAATAGGTGGAAATTGGGCAAGACATTACATAGGGTGATAGCCAGACCGCCCTCAGTTCGTCTTCTCAGCGAAAATTGGACGATGAAGAGGAGGAGTAGGAGGCGGTTGCCTCCGCTACAGAGGGTGGTACCCATTGAAGTTTAATACCATCTGTTCAGCGTGGGTGGGCAGAAGAGGAGGAAGAGGATGAGGAGATTGAGAGTGATCCTCCTGATGACAACAGCGAAGTGTTGACTGTTGGTACTCTGTCACACATGGCTGACTTCATGTTAGGCTGCCTTTCCAGCGCCCGACGCTTTATACACATTTGAGACAACACGGATTACTGGTTGTTCACCCTTCTCGACCCCCGCTACAAAGAGAACTTCTCATCTCTCATTCCTCTGGTGGAGATGACGAGCAAAACGGTGCAATACCAGAAGATCCTTGTTTAAAAATTGCTCCAAAAATTTCCACCTGACAACGCTGGCGCCCGTAGTTTCTTGGCCAACCGAGGAGGGGAGACAAGGGGAACACACAGCAGTTCCAACAGAGGCAGGGCAACACACTCCAAAGCCTGGGACAGTTTCATGACACCCTGCCAGCACCCTCACCCTTATGCGCGGCCTAGTGTCACAAGGAGGGAAAAATTTTGGAAGATGCTGAAGGAGTACATAGCAGACTGTGTCAGTGTCCTCAATGATCCCTCAGTCCCTAACAACTACTGGGTGTCCACGCTCTATGCCTTGGAGGTACTGGCCTGCCCTGCCACCAGCGTTTTGTCTGAGCGGGTATTTAGTGCTGCTGGTGGCATTATAACAGATAAGCGTATCCGGCTGTCAACTGAAAATGCTGACAGGTTGACTCTTATAAAAATTTACAAGGCCTGGATTGACCATGACTTCTCGACTACACCAGAGGAAAGCTGATGAACATAAAGGCACTTTAAATGTGTTGTTTATAATGTAAGGAATACACTGTATTTCCATGCACCCCTTCCACCACAAAAAAGTGTATATGGTTGAATCTTCCTTTTCTCATCCTCCTCCTACTCCTCCATCATATCAACATGCTTATTTGTCGCATATAATGCCCTCGCATATATGCCCTTCGGATATAATGTTTTACAGGGTCAGCTCAGCTGCAGGCCCTCGCATATAATGTTTTACAGGGTCAGCTCACCACCAGGTAGTTATGGACGAACATTTGCCGGGACGGTTCGCGAACACGATCAAATCTTCGCGAACCGCAAGTTCGCTGTGGGTCCCATTCATTTTAATGGCAGGCGAACCTGAAAAACCTTCAGCTCATATTTGCAGCCAAGAAATAATTACTAGAAGTGCACAAATAGTCCCACAACCTGGACAGTGACATACCAGATGTATTATTCGTATTTGCGATTTCCATTCATTATTTTTTTTAATGCAAAATATCGGCAATACAATTTTCGCATACGCGCATGCGCACACCAGTTATATTTATTTTTTACAATACCGTTTGTCACTGTGTGTAGCAGTACCCAAATGCACTATATAGAAAGTATATTATTGGTATACACCCCACTTCTATAAGTTTTTTTGGGGGGGACTGGTATATCACACCAGTTATAATTATTTTTTCCAATACCGTTTGTCACTGTGTGTAGCAGAGGGAACGCAGCAAAACAGCAAACAAATGCTGCTGTACCCAAATGCACTATAAAGAAAGTATATTATTGGTATATAACACCCCGCTTCTATCAGTTTTTTTGGGGGGCGACTGGTATATCACACCAGTTATAATTATTTTTTCCAATACCGTTTGTCACTGTGTGTAGCAGAGGGAATGCAGCAAAACCGCAAACAAATGCTGCTGTACCCAAATGCAATATATAGAAAGTATATTATTGGTATATAACACCCCGCTTCTATCAGTTTTTTTGGGGGGCGACTGGTATATCACACCAGTTATAATTATTTTTTCTAATTGCGTTTGTCACTCTGTGTAGCTGCAGTATTGCTGCAGAACCGCTCACCACTGCTGCACAATACAAATCCACTATAATATGCTTTCTATGTTAGAAAGTATATTATAAGTGTATTACACCCCTCTGTACTGCACACCTATCAATAGTACACCTATACCAGTCCTTAAAAAGACTTTTGTGGACCGATTTGATAGCGTTTTTGTCCCTAACAGTCTGTCCCTGCTCCACACAGCAACCTTTCCCTACACTGACAAAAGACTGAATGTAAAATGGCGGCCAGATTGGGTCTATTTATAAGGTATGTCCATGTGCTGAAACTTTTCAATTGGCTGTCCTGTACCACCTGATGGATGTGTCATGGGTCAAAGATCTTCACAATGTAAAAGAATATGGTGGGCGCGAATATCGACATATGTTCGCATGTTCGGCGAATCGCGAACGAGCAAAGTTCGCCGCGAACCGACCGCCGGGCGAACCGCGAGGCCATCACTACCGGCAGGCCCTCGCATGTAATGTTTTACAGGGTCAGCTCACCAGCAGGCCCGCACCTACAATCTTTTACAGGGTCAGCTCACCTGCAGGCCCTCGTATATAATTTTTTACAGGGTCAGCTCACCTGCAGGCCCTTGCATATAATGTTTTACAGGGTCAGCTCACCTACAGGCCCACGCATATAATGTTTTACACGGTCAGCTCACCTACAGGCCTTCGCATATAATTTTTTAGAGGGTCAGCTCACCAGCAAGCCCTCACCTACAAGTCCAGTCTCACTATCCAAGAGTCTGGTCAACAAAATCCTTACCGCCGGGTGTTGCTTAACTAGATATCACGGAGGAGTCTCATTCGTTATGGGAATTAACCAGACAAATTGCTCCACCAACTTATAACATCCATGCACCACCACCCACAGAATCGAGAAACAGCTATCAATCTGTCAATTCTTTCCGTGTCTGGGCCGGATGAGGTTTCCCGTGTTGAGTCAAATTAAGCCGCAGGCTCCACTCCTGGTGGTGCCCTTCCGTCAATTGCTTTAAGTTTCAGCTTTGCAACCATACTCCCCCCGCAACCCAAAGACTTTGGTTTCCTGGAACTGCTCGGCATGTCATGGGAATAACATTGACGGATCATAGTTTATGATCGGAACTACGACTATATCTGATCATCTTCGAACCTCCGACTTTCGTTTTTGATTAATGAAAACATTCTTGACAAATGATTTCGCTTTGGATTGTCTTGTGCGGTTAAAGAATTTCACCTCTAGCAGCACTATACGGATGCTCCTGGCCGTCCCTCTGAATCATGGCCCCATTTCCGCAAACCAACAAAATTGAACAAGAGTCCTATTCCATTATTCCTAGCTGAATAATTTTTTAGAGGGTCAGCTCACCAGCAGGCCCTCACCTACAATCTTTTACAGGGTCAGCTCACCTGCAGGGCCTCGCATATAATGTTTTAGAGGGTCAGCTCACCTAACATCAAAAGTTGATAGGACAGACATCAGAATGGTTCGTTGCTAAGGTTGAGCGAACCCGAACTGTAAACTTCGGGTTCGTACCGAACTTTACAGTGTTCAGCACCCGAACCTGAACCCGAACATTTCAGTAAAAGTTTGGGTTCGGGTTCGGTGTTCGGGTAATATTAATATACCATCGGACCATGGGAACGCCTCTATGTTAGAATATACCATCGGATTTGAGTTAAATCGTGAAAACTCAGATCCGACAGTATATTCTAACACAGAGGCGTTCCCATAGTGATGGGACGCTTCAAGTTAGAATATACTGAGAACTGTGGACATAACGGCCCCCTGCTGCCTGGCAGCACAAGATCTCTTACAGGGGGCTGTGATCCGCACAATTAACCCCTCAGGTGCCTTACCTGAGGGGTTAATTGTGCGGATCTCAGCCCCCTGTAAGAGATCGGGTGCTGCCAGGCAGCAGGGGCCAGACCCCCCTCCCTCCCCAGTATTAAAATCATTGGTGGCCAGTTCGGCCCCCCCCTCCCTTCCCAGTATTAAAATCATTGGTGGCCAGTTCGGCCCCCCCTCCCTCCCTCCCCAGTATTAAAATCATTGGTGGCCAGTGCGGCCCCCCCATCCCCCCTATTAAAATCATTGGTGTCCAGTGAGGCCTCCCCTCTCCCCCCCACCCCTAATTAAAATCATTGGTGGCTAGTGCGGCCCCCCCACCCCCAATTAAAATCATTGGTGTCCAGTGCGGCCTCCCCCCTAATTAAAATCATTGGTTAACAACCCCCCTCCCCCCCATCATTGGTGGCAGCAGAGCGGAAGTTCCGATTGGAGTCCCAGTTTAATCACTGGGGCTCCGATCGGATACCATGGCACGCAGGACGCTACTGCAGTCCTGGCTGCCATGGTTACTTAGCACTTTTAGCAGCATTACACTTACATGCGCTGTCTGTGGCTGGCCGGCGCCCCTCCTACTGGTAAGTGTAAGGTCTGTGCGGCGCATTGCTTATAGCACAGACCTGTCACTTACCAGTAGTAGGAGCGCCCCGGCCGGCGACAGACAGCGCATGTAAGTATAATGCTGCTAAAAGTGCTAAGTAACCATGGCAGCCAGGACTGCAGTAGCGTCCTGGCTGCCATGGTAACCGATCGGAGACCCAGCGATTAAACTGGGACTCCGATCGGAACTGCCGCTCCGCTGCCACCAATGATGGGGGGGAGGGGGGTTGTTAACCTGTGGCCACTGCCACCAATGATTTTATTTAGGGGTGGAGGGGAGAGTGGAGGCCGCACTGGACACCAATGATTTTAATAGGGGGGGCCGCACTAACCACCAATGATTTTAATCGGGGGGGGTGGTGGGGGGGGTGCCGCACTGGCCAACAATGATTTTTATACTGGGGAGGGAGGGGGGTTTGGCCCTTGCGGCCTGGCAGCACCCGATCATTTACAGGGGGCTGAGATCCACACAATTAACCCCTCAGGTGTGGCACCTGAGGGGTTAATTGTGCGGATCACAGCCCCCTGTAAAAGATCGGGTGTTGCCAGGAAGCAGGGGGCAGTTATGTACACAGTTCTTAGTATATTCTAACTTGAAGCGTCCCCATCACCATGGGAACGCCTCTGTGTTAGAATATACTGTTGGATGGGGGGCGGAGCCAGCGCCTGACCGGTATGGACGTGCGTGCTTGAGCTCTGCTGCTCAGACCCGGCTTTATCTCAGCTAACGTTAGCTATCTGGCTTAAACAATGGGCAAAATCGGCCAGCAGAAAGCAGGGGACTCGTCCCTCTCCCAAAAACAACCAACAGGCTGTGGAGACATGGACAAGTTTATTAAAAAAGGCGCTGCAATATGTGCAGCGCGGGAGGCAAAGATGGCGCCGGAGGCACAAAGGGAAGTGGAGGAGAGTGATCAGGATCCTCAAGCTGACGGCAGCGACACAGAAGATCACAGACACCGCAAACACCTCCCGATTTCCAGAAAGTATCTGGACTCTGCATTGCAAAAAGCGATGGAACCGCTAGTAAGTGAACTTTCATCTCTTAGACATGACATCAGACATGTCGGCGGCTGAGTGGAGGCCCTGGAAAACAACCAGGCCGCGATCCTAGATTTTCAGGCGGCCACAGCCACCAGCCTGCAAAAATGTCAATCACATCACAATGCAGCATTTAATGCCCTGGAGGACCAAGAAAACCGAGGGAGAAGAAATAATTTACGTTTTAGAGGTGTTCCGGAGACGGATTCTCCCCAGGACTCAGCAGATATTGTCAAAGAAATCTGCGTGGGTCTATTAGGCCCAGAACGTTCTACATCTATAATCATTGAGAGAGCTCACCAGGCTTTACATCCGAAACCGAAGGGCAATGAGCCCCCCAGAGATGTCATTTGCCGTTTCCTCCACTTCCAAGACAAAGAAGCAGTAATAAACAAGGCACGTCAGCCAGGAGGAGCGAAGTACAATGGGGTGACAATCAGTGTCTATCAAGATCTGGCCCCAATGACACTTCAAAAAAGAAGATTCCTCAAACCTCTCACGGATTGGCTCAGAGGTCATAAAATCCTGTACAGATGGCAGTTCCCATTTGGATTGTCCTTTTCCTACCAAGGCAAGAGGATTACCATTAAATCTCACCTGGACTTGGGCCCAACTTTTGATTTATTAGACATTCCTCCCATGGAGATTGAGGACTGGGACATAGTCCAGGACTTATCATCATTGCCGGAGCTTCCCAGGATAGTGCCTTTTGAAACAAGAAGTACCCCCAAGGCCCAAAGACAGAAGGAAAAGAAGAAAACCCAGCCTCTTACCCCAAGACGCATAGCTACTGACATCTTCTGAAGCAATGAAGTGTTATATATTATCGATATAAGTTCCATATGATGAGTATAATGCTCTCAACTTTCCTTGTCTGTAATCCTCTTTTCTTTCTTTATATTCTTTTTATGCCACACATCCCGATTTTTCTCCCTCTTTCCCTTATACGGTGTTGTACCCGTTAAGGATTGTATTCAGCGGCATATTGCCTTACTGCCTATCCTCTGCTATATTAGATCAGGGCGTATTTAACACTATTTTGCCATACTCTGTCTCAGAGTTATCAGGTTTTCTTAGGTACTTAATACCCCCTGATCTCTAAAGTGTAATATCCCCGGAAATGATATGCCTTAGGATTATTCTGCCCCTAAATGTTTTAGGTAGCGTATTAATATGTGATGTTCCTAGAGCCGTCCGGTCTTCTAATGTATTTAATATTCCCTGCCCACAGCTGGGAGATGTACCCTGGGTTACTGCACCTTAGGATATATTCCATGTTATCCAGTTTTAAATGTAACCGGTGATATACCGCCCTATAATGTTCCTGGAGATGTCCAGATATACTATATATTCAGAGTTCCTTGCCAATATGCCCGGCCGCACAGGGCCTCAATATATGTCATCTTTTGTTTTGTTGTGGTGTGAGTCCGGCATCATGTTGCCATAGGATGCTATTAGCACCTTCGGGCAATATTATGTACTCATCATTTCCTAACCTCCACAAAACAATATACCAGACAATTCTGTGCCTTAAGATATACTTAGTTCCTCATTGTGTCCAGTAGTGTATTGCCTTGGGGTGTTCTAAGAGCCATCAGGCTATCTTATTTACTCAGCATTCACTGCCCACCACTAGGCGATATACCTGACATTATTGTGCCTTAGGATGTATCCCATGTAATTCTGACTTATACTATATCCGGTAATATATCGCCTTATAGTGTTTTCAGAATCATCTAGTCAAGTTGCGTACTCAGTATTCCCTGTCAATATTCCCGGTGACACACTGCTTCAGTATTCCTCTTCAAGTGATCTGGCCCAGTGTGTACCAGGCATGATATGGTCACATTATGTTCTCAGCGCCTTCGGGCTATTTTGTGTATTCAGCGGCCCCTGGCCTAATTATATACTACCTGAAATGTATATCCCTTCAAGGTTCTTATATAGATTCTAGATAATTCTAGACCGGGCTATCTACCTAATTGACCTTAAGACACCTCCTTCTTTGAGAATACTCTGTGCTTTATGTTTGTCTTCCAGAATTTGATTGCTTTTCCTTATTCTTATACCCCTTTCCCTCCCCACCACCTTCTGTACCCTCCCCACTTATCTATCAGTTCCCTCTTTCTTTATCCCTATATCCTCAGACTAGACAACTTTTCAAGGGAGTTTTGGATTCACTGAGCCCTTTTTCATCTATCACCTATACTTGATAGCTTCAGCCTTGTGGCTTCTACAATTCTAACATTAGAATGCCGGGTCCAGTATTTGGCTAATGCCACTTCCCCTCTTTCTCCAAGTCCCTCAGGACTTCTATGTTGTGTTAGACCACGTTATTCTTTGATTAATTTTGTATTTGTTTTACTGTTTTTTCTATAGGTCTCTCAGAGATAAACGGTGTATCCATCCGAGACGGGTCATTCCTTTCCCAAGATCACGACCTTCACTCCTATCACATATTCTAAACGTAAAGTACCCTGCACTGATCACAGTTGTAATAAGCTTTCGTACTGACATAATTCAGCAATTTACCTCTCCTCTTCATCCCCATAATGGCTATCAGAATTGCTTCTTATAACGTTAGGGGCTGCAACTCACCGTCTAAACGGAGCCAGATTTTTGGGATATTGAGGAAAGATAAAGCGAATATAGTTTTTCTGCAGGAAACACATTTTAAGACCCACCATTTTCCTAACCTGTCCTTTTCATTTTACCCTACATGGTATCATTGTGGATCCCCTTCATCAAATTCTAAAGGAGTGAGTATAGTCTTTCAGAGCAAAACTCCCTTTATCTTAGATGACCAACTCTGTGATCCAGAGGGTTGTTTTATAATGATTAAAGGTAAAATAGGTCAACACCTATATACCTTTGTGAACATATACTCCCCAAACAGTCGCCAGATTCCCTGGCTAAACTCAGTTTTGCAAAAACTGGAATCTTTTAGAGAGGGCGTTACAGTGTTGGGAGGAGATATAAATCTTGTCTTGAACCCCCTCATCGATTCCTCTTCCCATAAATCTGCTCAATCCCAAAAGGGCATTCGCTCCCTGTTGCGAACATTGGCTAAAGCTCATTTGATTGACGTCTGGCGTACCATGTATCCTGATTCTAGGGACTATACCTTTTATTCGTCACTGCACAGGTCATACCAACGCTTAGACTATTTATTTGTCTCAAAAGAACACCTCCAGTTATGTTCCAGAGGTGAAATTGGATCCATAATCCTATCTGATCATGCCCCCATTTACTTACATATGAATTCCCCTCTTAACCATAAACCCTCTAGCCACTGGCGATTTAATGAACTGCTTATTGGCTCGTCAGATGTTAAATCTAAGTTGAAACGCCTTTTAGAAGAATACTTTACTACAAATTGCACCCCAGAAGTCACACCCCAAACAGTTTGGGACGCACATAAAGCGTTTATAAGAGTCAATGTAGGATTGGCACACTCAAAACATGCGGAGCCCCACGGAGTTAAAACAATTTATTATAACTACGTTTGATAAAATATGATAAAATACAATAAAATACATAAAATAAATTAAACAATGGTAGTAGTTTTGTAATATTCGAATCAACTTATTGCAGACAAAGTATCCTGGATGTTCTCAATAGTGGATGGGTCTGCAATGACACACAATAGATGCTTAACTGCAGATTCTAACAACAGGGTGTTGTCTTGCAAATAAAACGCACTCTAGGTCACTACAGTCCATATGTATACAAGTCACAAAATATTCAGAAGGACTGTTTGAATTCCAGGAGGTTGCATCAAACTCCGGTTATATTCATATGCAAGAAAAACGCACTGAGAGACTCTACATGCAGAAAAGCGCATACAGTGATTTCCTATGCAGGCACTATATTCCTATCTCTGTATATCTACAGTTTCTGCAATCCATGCATTCCAAGGTTGTTATAGGAGTTTTTCATAAGAATTTTTTGCCAGCATTTATATTTGTATTTTTCTCAAGAATTCTATTCAGGAGGATGCTCAAAGAAGTTATTCCACACAAAGTCCCGATTGCAATATTCACATATGAACGCTATATTGTTGTTTCGTTATAAATGTAAGTTTGTAACGATAACCCACACTTGTGGGCTTACCTAGCCTTTTTATTCAGCTGTTTTTTTCTGGGTGATTGTCGCTTCCGACTTTAGGCCGGCGTCCCGGTCTTTGCTGTGTCAGCGGCTTAGTATTCCCCAGTGATGACTTTCAGCTGGTTGCAGGCAGGTTAATATAGAGCGTCTTGTTTGAATCCTCGATATCCTCTGGTTTTTAACAGTGCACTGTTATTTCGGGGTTCAGATCCTTCAGGGGTGAAACTCTCGCCAGACGCGTTTCGGGGACACTCTCCCCTTCCTCAGTGGCATCACCCCTATGAGTGAATGGTGGGTTTTTATATCCCTCATGGTCTTGTGTGGAAAAGGATCATGGGAAAAGAAAGGGATCATGGGAAAATGGTATTCTGGAAAAGAAGGAGTATGGATTCTCCCAATATAGGTCTTCCCCTACCATATTTCTTTTTCAATCTTATTCATCTATGATCATTCAAGGATTGATAAATAATATGATTTTCTTAATTTTCAAAATATTTTTATGTATGCGTTTTTTGCATGTGTTTTTTTGCATGCGTTTTTTTGCTGCGTTTTTTGCATGCGTTTTTTTTTTTTTTTTTATTGATGTGTTTTTTTGATATTTGTTTACATTCTTTACTCCTGAATCTGCTGTAAACCATATTTTCTCAGAATAACATTCATAGATAGTTCAAAGTTCATAAGTCATACGATTTTGTTGGTTTTCATACATGCGGTTTTTGGTTGCAGTTATTGTGCGTTTTTTTAAGGTTGCGTTTTTTCACCATTTGTTGCATTTTTTGAACCATTTGTTGCGTTTTTTGAAAATTTGTTGTGTTTTTACTTCGAAATGTACTATACCCCATGTTACATTAAAATAACATTGATATTTAAAATTGTAGGGCAATTTTAGCAGCTTAAAAATGACCTCAAATTGGGTCGGATGGCGATACATCCGACACGTTCAGGGAAGAGTTAGGGGGCGCACGCCCGTGGCCCAGAGAGAGTCACAGTGCTGATAAACAGCCAAACATGCGACTCTCTGTGGACTCCCGGGCGGGCGACCCTCCGTCTTATAAAAAGCCAAATATTTCAAGCTCTGAGTTTAGTCCCCTTGGCATCATGCTCCCAAAGTCGTATATACGTCTCGATTCCGCTCTCGACATTTTCTCTATGTGATTGCCCCCCCTCCAGTGTGTGTCTATCTTCTCCAGCGCCATAAATGTCAGGCCTGTACAGCTTTTATTATGTGTCTCTTTAAAATGTTTAGATAGTGGATTATTTTCGCATCTTTTTGTGATATTGTTGAGATGTTCCGATACTCTCACTTTCAGCTGTCTTTTAGTGCGGCCAATATACTGTTTAGGACAAGGGCACTGGATTAGGTAGACCACACTGGAGGAATTGCATGTCAGAGGTTGTTTCACTGTCATCGAGAAGGCATTTTGGGTTGAGGAAATTTTTGTCATTTTTTTGGGAAATTTAGTTTTCCTACATCCTATGCATGTTCCACATCTAAAGAAACCTTTAGCATTCAGCCAGCCTGATGTGTTTGTTTTCTTCTTTTTGTCCTTTATTGAGGGGGCTATTTGTATACCCAAGTTAGGAGCTTTAGTATAGGTAATGAGTGGTTGAGCTGGTAAAATAGGGCCAATTATTTTATCATATAGCACATGGTGCCAATGTTGTTTAATCAGTTGTGAAATTTGTTTTGATTGAGCATTGTAAGGCAGGATTATTCTGAACTCAGAACTTTTATCAAAGTTCTGTGGGGATTTGGTCTCAAAGAAGGACTCTCTGTTCAGCTGTCTTACCTTTCCCAAAGCTTCTTCAAGTATTTTAGCCGGGTAATTCCTTTCTCTAAACTGCAAATTCATTGTTATGGCTTCTTCCTCAAAATTTTTATTTTCAGTACAGTTACGTCTAATGCGGCGGAACTGCCCGAGGGGGACATTTGTGAGCCATCTTGGCAAATGGCAGCTAGAGAAAAGAATAAACCCATTTTTAGATGTTGGTTTGTGATAAGTGTTACACAGGTATTTATTGTCTTTTTTTGTTATTTGTATGTCTAGGAAGTCTACCTTTTCTTTGTTCATGCCTGCCGTAAAACGTAAGTTGTATATATTATTATTTAAGTCTTGCATAAACTGTTGTAGTCCATCCTCACCATTTCTCCAAATGAAAACGACATCGTCGATGTAGCGCCGCCATAGGACCAGGTCGCCCCCAAGCTTGGGGTCTATAAACTCATGTTCCCACTGGGCCAAAAATAAATTAGCGTAGCTGGGGGCGAACCTGGTACCCATGGCGGTGCCCCTCAACTGTAAATAATATTCATCGTTGAAGAAAAAATAATTATGGTGAAGGATATGATCCACACCCTCTATTATAAAATCTATCTGTTCCTGCTGCATAGTCCCATTGGAATTCAGTTGTTCCCTTAGGGCCAAAACCCCCTGTGTATGGTCTATTATCATGTAGAGGGACTGTATGTCCAGTGTGTTAATAATCCACTCCGGTTGGACATCCAGTCCCTCCAATATCCCAATAATTTGGGTTGTGTCCTTGATATAGGACTTGGTAGTTTTTACCAATGGCTGCAGCAGGATGTCGATATATTGCGATAGATTCGCTGTTAAGGACCCTATCCCTGATATAATTGGGCGCCCCGGAGGGTTTTCAATATCCTTATGGATCTTCGGCAGGCAGTAGAAAATTGGAAGTCTACCTAATATTCCCGTAATGTAATTATATTCCTGTGCAGTCAGAATGTTTTGTTGGAAACCTTTATCACAATAATTGGTCAAAACCAACTTGAATTCGCTTGTTGGATCCTTCTTTATTTTTTTATAAGTGGATTGGTCAGACAGCTGGGACAGGCATTCTTCATTATATTTGTCTTTACCCCAAATAACAATAGCGCCCCCCTTACAGGCCGGGCGAATTACAATGTTCTGTTCTTCCTGCAATTCTCTTATGGCCTTAATCTCGGCGTTGGTTAGATTGTTCCTATCAGATCTTTTTTGTTTGATCTTGTTCAGACCTATTTCAATGTTTTTTTGAAAGGCAGATATCTCTGGACTGATCTCTGCACTCGGAAACTTTTTTGATTTGATCTTTAAGTGAGTGTGTGTGAAGGGATCTACCTTCTCCGTGTCTGTGCTAATTGGATTCTTCAAAAAATATTTTTTCAAACACAATTTCCGGATAAATTTTTGAATACCTATGTAGGTATCAAATTTGTTTAGTTTTTTTGTGGGGGCAAATTTTAATCCCTTATTTAATAAGGTGATTTGTGCAGGTGTGAGAATTATTTGACTCAGATTAACAATATTACTCTGGTCTGTATTTAATAGTGTCTCTTGTGCTCTGGTTTTCCTCTTACCTCGTCGTGTTTTCTTAATTTTATGGGATATTCCCTGTGATAGTGTCTCTGACTGTCTGTTAAATAGTTGTCTTGAACATTGTGTGAGCGTGAGTCCTGTTTCTCTGCATGTGTCCTCTGGTATGTCGATTTCTTCTGTTCCAATGGTGGAGTTCTGTGCCTCAGATTGTATGGTGGTCTGTAAGGTATTGGTGTTTGTTTTTCGTGATCTGGTGATTGTGATCGTCTGCGTCTGATTCTGGGTGGGTGGTGAGGCGGGGTTTGGTCTAAAAAAGAATTCTGCGCCAAGGTTTCAAATCTATTTTGGGTTGGTACGCTATATCTATTATGGTCTTCATATTCTCCTAACATCTGTACATTGCTTTTTGTTTTCGGCACTTCATTTGTTGATCTTATTTCGTTTGGTTTTACTTTTGATATATATTTGTGCTTTTTCATTTTTTTGGTAATTATTTCTTGCTCTGTTTTATCTAAACTTTTACACAGTCTTTCTTGCCAAATTTCGAAGATCTGATCTTTTGGAAACTGGTCTATTTTATTTTTCAGTTTTGTAATCTGTTCTGACAGGTTATCCAAAATCTCAGATCTACGTTTAATAATCAATTCGACTAATACACGTGACTGTGTGGATAAAAATTCTTCCCACTCTTTGTTAAATGCCTCTCCCGTTTATAAGAGGCCATTGTATCTCCCTAGGGTGCTCACATTAAAAAAGAGAGAGAAAAACAGATAGACGCTCTCCACGAAAAAATTAATGTTCTGGAAAGTGCTCATAAAAGATCCCTGTTAGAATCACATCTAAAGGAATTGTCCTCATGTAGAGCTTCCCTTAAAAACCTCATGAATGTAGCATCTGCCAAGCTATTCCTACATTCCCAATACAAAATATGGAAATAAAGCATCCCGATATATGATGTCTAGGCTCAAACGCCGGAAGCTTAATAACTATGTCCATAAACTAAAAACCCCAGAGGGTGGACTAACCTTTGAAACAAGTAGAATAGCTTCCCTATTTAGAGATTATTATAATTCCCTCTATAATCTCAACTCACCACAATCTCTCTCGGGTAACAAAGAAGCTATACCGACTTCTAAACTGTATTTAGACAAACTGGACCTCCCCTCACTCTCAGACCAGGACAAAAAACAATTATCTTCCCCCTTCTCCTCTGAAGAACTTCTGGATGCCATTAAGAAATCCCCCAGGGGGAAATGTCCAGGCCCTGACGGGGTCCCTATACCCTATTATGCGTCTTTTCAAGAAGTACTGATTCCCCACCTTCTCCCAGTTTTTAATAACACTATGCAAGGGGTACCACTTTCTAGTCATATGACCAGAGCCCACATTACATTAATTCCCAAGGAAGATAAAGATCACTCTTTATGTCCCAACTACAGACCCATCTCCCTTCTTAATATAGACCTAAAACTCTTAGCCAAAATGCTTGCAAACAAGTTGGCGAAGCTTCTCCCCTCACTAATCCATAGAGATCAAGTGGGTTTTGTTAAACAAAGAGAGGGGAAGAATAACACGGCCCGAATACTTAATATCATTCACTACGTCAAAAGAAAAGGCCTCCATTTAGTGCTTCTCAGCTTGATAGAGTTAACTGGTCGTTTATGTACTCAGCGCTACGTTCCCGCAACTTCCCTTTTCCCTTTATACAAGCAATAGACGCTATGTATTCCCATGCCTCAGCAGCAATCAGAGTAAACGATACCCTGTCTGATCCCTTTGCGATATGTAATGGAACCCGACAAGGTTGCCCCTTATCCCCCCTTCTTTTCGTTCTTACCCTAGAACCTCTTCTCCAGACCATCCGAATGGATGGGGACATTCAGGGAATAACTTTGGGTGATCAACAGCACAAAATTGCCGCCTTCGCAGATCACCTGCTTTTAATGGTGGGCAATCCTGAAACAGCTCTTCCTAAGATCTATGGTCATCTGGAAACGTATGGATTACTTTCAAATTTGAAGGTGAATCACAACAAATCACTAATAATTTCCACTGGCCTTAAAAAGTCCTTGAGGAATCAACTAGAATCGTGTTCACCTTTTAATTGGTCTTTCCCATTTCTAACCTATCTAGGTGTGAAAATGAGTACAGATTAGTGTTGATCACGAATATTCGAATTTCAAATTTTTATCGTGAATATAAGTACTTCGAAAATTCGGGAATATTTCGAGTATAGTTATATATATTCGTAATTTCGAATATTCGAAGAAAAAAAAATCCCTTTTTTTTTTTTTAAATCAGTACACATGATCCCTCCCTGCTTCTAGCTTGTGGGCCAATAAGAAGGCTGCAATATACTTGACTTTAGGAGTAGTAGTGTTTGCGAATTTTGCTCTATATTCGTTTTTTTCGAATAGTCGCTATATTGCTATATATTCTTGTTTTAGAATATTACGAATATTCGAAAAAACTAAGTTATAGCAATATAGCAAATATTTGAAAAAAAATCGAATATAGAGCAATTTAGCTAATATAGTGCCATAATCTTCTTTGTCTAATAGTTGTTAATTGAAAAATTTGCAATAAAAAATTTGAATCTGAAAATTCGAATTACGAAAATTCGCATATTACACAATCATTACCTTGCCGATTTTTTTGAGTAAAAAAAATCGCGAATTTTTGAATTTGCGAATATTCGACGAATATTCTACAAATTATTCGCAAAATATTGCGAATTCAAATATGACCCCTGCCGCTCATCACTAGTACAGATCCAAACCAACTCTTTAACTTGAACTATATTCCTCTACAGAATAAATTGGCTGAGGACTTATCTTCTCTGGATGTCCCTACGCTCTCATGGTTTGGGAGAAAAAATATCCTGCTTTCTCTCATTATTCCTAAACTTACTTATCTTCAACAGACCTTGCCAATTCCTGTTCCCTCCGCGTATTACTCTAAACTTAGGTCCATGTTCCGTTCTTTCATTTGGAATAAGAAAAAGGCAAGAATGTCCTATAGATCTCTGTCTTACCCGAGAGAGAGGGCAGGTATAGCTTTACCGGACCCTGAAATATATGGTAAAGCAGTTTTACTCACCAGGGTAGTGGATTGGTTTTCTGCCCCCAAACAGAAATCTTGGGTACCGATGGAAGAACTACCTTTCAGAGCGGCTTTATTAGGACGCATGTCCCCATTACCTATCCATACAAATATTACCCCAGTCAAGAAAGCTACCATGCAGGCATGGAATGCTTTGCAAAATGCATCCCTTAACTCCCCACTCCCATCTCCTATTCTTAAAGTAAAAGACATATTCCATTTAGCACCTCAGGCCCTAAAAAGCAGCCTATCTAGCGAATTAAGCCATTCCAAGACAAGTTTAGTAGATCTTTATAACAATGATCAGCTAATCTCTGTAAACGAAATGTGTGATCTTTTAAAAGTTCCTCATTCCAGCTTTAATGGGCTTCACTTTCTAAGGGCATACATGTACCAAAACGCCCCACTGCACTCACTATTACGCCCCATAACATGGCTTGAGTCTATCATTTCTCAAAGTTCTACCCCACATAAATTGATTTCACAGTGGTATAACAGGCTAAGGACTCCTCCTAACGCTCTAACGCCAGCTTTCATTAGACTATGGTAAAAAGACCTAGATAAATGTCTCTCTCAGGAGGAAACACTTAAAATTTTTAACTCTTCACATAGGGCTTCGAGGTGTGTGAAGATTCAGGAGAATAACTATAAAATTATATCACGGTGGTATAAAACACCGGATAAGACCTGTTTTTACTCGGCCTCGGCATCCGACTTATGCTGGAGATGCTCTAAACAGAGAGGTACTTACTTCCACATATGGTGGTCGTGCCCGATTTTAAAACAATGGTGGGAGAATATCTTTCAAATATGTAATAAGATATGTAGTTCTAGTATCAGCCCAACACCAGAAGTTGCTCTCATGAACCTTTTCCCTAGGGACCTTTCTCCTCCTATTCTGGCACTGTTAAAACATCTAGTGAATGCTGCCAAATTATTGATTCCATTATCTTGGCTATCCCCGGATGTTCCCTCCATGGAGCAATGGTTCCAGAAAATTGACCAGGTATACCGTCTGGAAGAGCTGTCTTCATGGGAATTGAGATCCCATAATAAATTTCTAAAAATCTGGAATCAATAGATCTCCTTTAGAAACTATCAGACAAACTGACAAGTTGCTAATTGAGACCCATTATCCCCAAGTAGGCGTGGTCGATTCAATTGACTTCTGTCTCAGTACCTAATAACTCCTCCTCTTTTTCACATACAACAGAATGTAATATCATATCCACTCTGGCCCGTTTCGGATGAGCTATACAGCGGTATATGTTATCATTTGTGAAGACTTCTATGCATCTTCTCCAATTGTCTATCTAGAGTTGGCTTATATCAGTGGCTACACCGCAATATATGTTAAATGCTTGATTGACCTGTAATATGTTTAAATTTATGCCCTATGTAGGAATAGTGGAGATTTGTCATTCCTCCACTGTCCTATTAATGTACTGTATTGATTCGCTCAATAAAATTGTCACGGAACCATGAACCAGACGTACAACAAGGGATAAGTGAAAATAAGAAGGCTTTATTGAAAATAAAGCTGTAAAGCAAAAGTCCAAACGGATGGCGAAACCAAAGCAGAGTCTTTGCGAAGCCAGAGGTCAGGAACCAGAAGGGTAGTCAGACGAAGCCAGGATCAGGAACCAGCAGGGTAGTCAGACGAAGCCAGGATCAGGAACCAGCAGGGTAGTCGGACGAAACCAGGATCAGGAACCAGCAGGGTAGTCGGACGAAACCAGGATCAGGAACCAGAAGCAGCAGCAGTCTAGAAGCATGTGAACACAGGAGGACCAAGCAAGGAACTGAAGCCACAGACCTCCTATATATATGAGCTAGGCATCCAGCTCCTCCCAGTGGGAAGGAGGAGCCGCAGGGTGGGAGGCTACAAGAAACCCAGAAACCAAGATGGCCGCCAGCACATGTCAAACGAAGGAGAACAGCAAGAAGGTAAGACCATGACAGTACCTCCCCCTCAAGGGCCCCTCCTCCGCGGAGTAAATAACGGTTTCTGAGGGAAGCGTGCGTGGAAGGCTCGGAGCAAGGCAGGAGCATGGACATCTGCGGAGGGAACCCAGGAACGCTCCTCTGGACCATAACCACGCCAATGGACCAAAAACTGCACCCGACCGCGGACCAGGCGTGAGTCCAGGATATTGCTCACCTCATACTCCTCACGATTACCCACTTGGACCGGACGAGGCCGAGGAACCGAGGAAGTGAAACGATTACACACCAGTGGCTTCAACAGGGAGACATGAAACACGTTGGAGATCCGCATGCCAGGAGGAAGCGCAAGGGCATAGGCTACCGGGTTTACCCTGCGAAGCACTCGGAAGGGACCAACAAAGCGAGGCGCCAGCTTGGGAGTGGGCACTCGAAGGTTGAGGTTGCGGGTGGACAACCATACACGGTCTCCGACCTGGTAGGAAGGAGCAGGCGCTCGTCTGCGATCAGCCTGGAGTCTCTGGCGCTGCGCAGAGACCTCAAGGGACTTCTGGATCAGTACCCAAAAAGCACGTAGGACGGAAAGGTGATCCTCCACAGCCGGAATATCCTGGGGAGAGAATACCTCCGGTAACACGGCAGGTTGGAACCCATAATTGGCCATGAAGGGAGACGTCCCAGAGGAAGAGTTCACCGCCGTGTTCCTGGCAAACTCAGCCCAAGTCAGGAGGTCAACCCAATTGTCTTGGTGATCGGAGACATAGCAACGAAGGAATTGCTCCAAGACCTGATTGGATCGTTCTGCGGCCCCATTGGACTGAGGGTGGTAGGCCGAGGAGAAGGAGAGATGAATCCCCAACTGGGAGCAAAAGGCGCGCCAGAACCTGGACACAAACTGACTCCCCCGATCCGACACAATCTCCTTGGGCAAACCGTGCAACCGGAAGACCTCCCTGGCAAAAATCGTGGCCAACTCTTGTGCAGAGGGTAACTTCTTGAGAGGAACACAGTGGCACATTTTGGAAAACCGATCCACAATCATGAGAATGACCGTATGGCCTCGGAATTCAGGGAGGTCCACAATGAAATCCATCCCCAGGTGTGACCATGGGCGCTCCCCGGTGGCTATGGGTTGCAGAAGGCCCAACGGAAGGTGCCGAGGGGACTTACTCTGGGCACAAACGGAGCATGCCGCTACATATGCGGCGATGTCGGAACGTAGGGAAGGCCACCAGAGCAGACGTGAAACAGCCCAGGACAGCTGATTCTTTCCAGGATGCCCCGCGGTCTTGGAGTTATGGTAGGTTCGCAACAACCGAGTGCGCAACTCCTCAGGCACAAAACATCTGCCGTTGGGTCAACCAGAGGGAGCACCAGATTGAGCCGCCAAAATCTGCTCACCCAGGGGAGAGGTCAGGCTGGTGCGAATGGCGAATGGCGGCCAAGATCTGATTCGGAGGTATGACCGAAGTCGGAATCGACTCCTCCCTGGACAGCTCGGAGTACTGCCGTGATAAGGCATCCGCCCTGATGTTCTTGGAACCGGGTAGGTAGGAGACCACGTAATTAAAACGTGACAAGAACAGAGCCCATCTGGCCTGACGTGGTGATTCTTATGGTCCGTCAGGATGAGAACCGGAACCACCGAACCCTCCATTCTTTAAGGGCCTGCACGATGGCCAATAACTCCCTGTCACCAATCTGATAGTTGCACTCCGCGGAAGACAGTTTCCGGGAGTAAAACCCACAAGGAAGCAGAGGACCCTCTGGTGTTCTGCGCTGAGACAGAAGGGCGCCTACTCCCGTCTCAGACGCGTCCACCTCGAGGACAAAGGGCAACCCAGGGTTGGGATGCGACAGAATCGGAGCCGACACAAAGGCGGACTTTAGAGCCTCAAAAGCTCGGATGGCCTCGAGTGGCTTGGCTAGCATGGAAAAGTCCCTGATGAACTTCCGATAATAATTGGCGAAGCCCAAAAAGCGCTGCAGGGAACGAAGACCACTGGGCTGGGGCCACTGTAAGACAGCCGAAACCTTCTCAGGATCCATGGAGAACCCCTCAGCGGAAATGATGTAACCTAAGAAGGTTACCTGGGATCGGTGAAATTCGCATTTCTCAAGCTTACCGAACAGCTCGTTCTCTCGTAACCGTTGCAACACTCGTCTGACATCCAGAATGTGGGCCTCCATGGATTCAGAATATACCAAGATGTCATCCAAATAGACCACCACACACTGCTGCAACAGGTCACGGAAAACATCGTTGATGAATTCCTGAAAGACTGCGGGCGCTTTGCACAACCCAAAGGGCATAACCAAGGATTCATAATGACCGGTCCTGGTGTTAAACGCGGTCTTCCACTCATCGCCCGCCTTGATCCTTACCAGGTTATATGCCGCCCTCAGGTCGAGTTTGGTAAAGACCGTGGCCCCTTTAAGGCGATCGAACAGCTCGGAAATCAAGGGTATCGGGTAAGCGTTCTTGATCGTGATGCGATTTAGACCCCTGTAATCGATGCAAGGCCTCAACTCACCGCCCTTCTTTTTCACAAGGAAAAATCCAGCCCCTGCCGGGGACGAGGATTTGCGAATGTGTCCGCGTGAAAGCGCCTCCCTCACGTACTCCTCCATGGCCTCATTCTCCGCTACCGACAGTGGATAGACTTTGCCACGAGGAGGAACGGCACCAAATTGTAACTCTATGGCACAATCGTATGGGCGGTGCGGAGGTAGGGCAACCGCGCGCACCTTATCGAATACATCCCGGTACTCCTCGTATTCAGGAGGCAACAGAGAGTCCGAGGAAGTACACAGCAACTTGACAGACCCATGGATGCAACTAGCCCCACACTGCGGTGACCACGAGAGGATCTCGGCCGATCTCCAATCGAAAGTCGGATTATGCTTCCGGAGCCAGGGGTACCCCAAGACCACCGAGTAGTGTGGAGACGAAATAACCTGGAGGCAGACCGACTCTCTGTGAACGGCACCAATGGCTATCCCCACTGGAAGGGTCTCATGAGTCACGTGTGGCGGCAGAAGGGGTCTGCCGTCTATCGCCTCAAGAGCCAGTGGGGAACCTCGAGCCTGCAGAGGAATGGAATTGGCGGCAGCGAACACATTATCAATGAACAAACCACCAGCACCAGAGTCCACCAACACCTGGGTCGTCACCGAGCCCCCGACCCAGGAGAGGACAACAGTGATCAGTGGTTTGTCAACACGGGAAACCGGGGACGAGGAGACTCCACCCAAGATCTGCCCCCGACAGGATCTCAGGTGCGAGCGTTTCCCGGACGGTTCGGACATGCCAACCGAAAATGCCCACCGAGACCACAGTACATGCATCGGCCCTCGCGTCTCCGGAGTACCCTCTCCCCCTCGGACAGGCGAGCAAACCCCAGCTGCATGGGTTCACCCCCAGACAAGTCATCCCCAGGAGGCGTGGGAGGAGAGGGAGGCACGGGTGGGACAGCAACCGTAGGCGCCAATCTGTTAGAAAACCTCCGCAGGCTCTCCTTAAAGGAAGGTCTCTCCCTGAGTCTGGTGTCAATCAAAATCAGGAAAGAAATAAGAGACTCGAGCTCCACTGGTAGGTCCTTAGCTGCAACCTCATCCTTCAAGGCCTCCGAGAGACCATGAGAGAAAGCAGCGACCAGAGCCTCATTATTCCAGCCCACCTCTGCTGCCAGGGTACGAAACTCAATGCCGTATTCAGCTACAGATCGTGAACCCTGTCTGATGGACATAAGGAGCTTCGCAGCAGAGGCAGCACGAGCCGGCACATCGAATACCTTCCGAAGAGAAGCAACAAAACCGGAAAACTCGGCAACCACCGGATTGTTGTTCTCCCATAAAGGGCTGGCCCAGGCCAAGGCCTTGTCCGAGAGCAGTGAGATCAAGAAGCCCACCTTTGATCTCTCAGTGGGAAAGGCATGTGGCAGCAACTCGAAATAAATGCCCACCTGGTTAAGGAAACCTCGGCACTGAGTTGGCTCTCCCCCAAAGCGCTGTGGAAGAGGGGCAGAACCGGTCATACCCCGAAACACCGCAGGTGCAACAACAGGTGTCGGGGTAGATTCTGGCGCAACAACCGGAGCGGCAGTAGGAGCGGGCCCAGGAGCGACAACCGACCCATCGGCAACGGGAGCGAAATGAGCCGTGCGTTCAAGCAGGGTTTGCAACGCCACAGCGAACCGACCCAACAGGTGATCCTGCTGATCAAGTCTGGCAACCAGCGTGGGTAGCGAGGATGGCCCTGTACCGTCAGAATTCATGGCTTGGTCCTAATGTCACGGAACCATGAACCAGACGTACAACAAGGGATAAGTGAAAATAAGAAGGCTTTATTGAAAATAAAGCTGTAAAGCAAAAGTCCAAACGGATGGCGAAACCAAAGCAGAGTCTTTGCGAAGCCAGAGGTCTGGAACCAGAAGGGTAGTCAGACGAAGCCAGGATCAGGAACCAGCAGGGTAGTCAGACGAAGCCAGGATCAGGAACCAGCAGGGTAGTCGGACGAAACCAGGATCAGGAACCAGCAGGGTAGTCGGACGAAACCAGGATCAGGAACCAGCAGCAGTCTAGAAGCATGTGAACACAGGAGGACCAAGCAAGGAACTGAAGCCACAGACCTCCTATATATATGAGCTAGGCATCCAGCTCCTCCCAGTGGGAAGGAGGAGCCGCAGGGTGGGAGGCTACAAGAAACCCAGAAACCAAGATGGCCTCCAGCACATGTCAAACGAAGGAGAACAGCAAGAAGGTAAGACCATGACAAAAATATAAAAAATAAAAATTAAAAAAAGGATTTACTGTTGGATCTGAGTTTTCACGATCGTGAAAACTCAGATTTGAAAAAGCTAATACTATTATTTTCCGTTATAACCATGTTATAACGAAAAATAATAAAGTGAAGTTCGGGTCCCCATTGACTTCAATGGGGTTCGGGTTCGGGTTCGGGTCCAAGTTCGTATCAAGTTCGGGTCCCGAACCCAAACTTTTTTTTAAAGTTCGGCTGAACTCCCCCAAACCCGAACATCTAGGTGTTCGCTCAACTCTATTCGTTGCCATCACAGGGACGTGCAATTGGGCCCAGGCGATTTAGAGTCACCAAAGCGGCAGCAGGCCCTCGCCCATAATGTTTTAGATGGTCAGATCAGCAGGCCCTTGCTCCAAATGTTTTTGAGGGTCACCAGCAGGCCACCAATCATAATTTTTCAAGGCTATGTGTGATGCCCTCCTTTATGTGTAGCAAAGGGTATTGTAGTGCCGGTTCCTTGTAATTTTTAGCAGCCCTTTCACTTAGTGTATAGGCTTTATGAGTGTAGGAGTCTCACTACCTGAACAATTGTACCACAATGTGAATGAGGTCGACAATTTTTCCTCTAAAATCGATTTTAACTTTGGGTTTGTGCGTATTATTGTCAGTCTGTAAAAGTGACGTACTACTAGGACAACATCGTTCCCAGCAGCAACCTGGGAGTACAAGATGCATCCAGACATCCTCCTCATGCTTTTCTTAAACCATTTTGGTGTTGTTTCCATCAATTTCTGACCTTTTTCTATGAACCAGGCACCCTCCCTTCTTCAGAGCAGGGGGTGCCTGGTTTAATGCTCGGGTTCTCCCATTGACTTCCATTATACTCGGGTGCTCGGTAGAGCACCCGAGCATCCCGATGGGTTCGGCCCGAGCACCCGAGCACTATGGTGCTCGATCAACACTAATCTTGACGAACCATAGATCATACATTAGAGTATATACTGTGAGCGATCATAGATGTTGATATTGTGAGCTAGTAATTTCTTATCATTAACATCACCGATAATATTTTCTTCACCCTGTTGGCATTTAAATATCGCTCTGTCTTATAGTGCACATGAGAAAATATTTATTATAAATTCAGCTTAGGGATTAGTATGTGACCCTTCTAGCACTTGTAATGCATTGTCCGATCACCCACACCACTTATAGCATAGAAAATAAAACTATTTAGCCAGTGCCTGCAACCCTTCAGCTAGGGATGCCTTGACAGCAGAGGTTATTGAAATAAAAAAGAAAGAAAGAACAATGTGAAATCGGCACTACATTAGAGACAGAAAAAGTACTTAAAGCCTGCAACATTCATCAAGGCTGAATACATAAATGCCACGTTTTGAATAAGCTCAAGCCAAAGACAATGACAAAGGAAAGGCGCATTTCTTCAGGAATCTCTATCATTTTCATTTGCTGCTGTCAGGAACCTGTTTTTTACCTCTCACTCTATCAGCCATTATAGCATTAATGAAGTAACCTCACATAGTTATTGACTGGCTTGTCACAGTTCCTGCCTGATCCCTTAATAGAAACCATTGGTCTTCCGTTAAAAATGGGGCAGACAGGGAGGTGTTGTGGGCACGTGCTGAATTTCAAGTGCACTCCTGAGGTTATCAAATCCATGAAATGCAAATGATCATATTTTTTAAACACACAGATTTCATGCAACAAAGCATATAAAATTGACTAATACTATGCTTTATTCATGCCAGATAATGTTATCAAATACGATATGCATATGTTTCTTTTTTTTTCTCTACCAAAATGTGCACAAGATTTGAATATTGAATGCCAGGCTCGGATTTCATTTTGCAAATATAGTCATTTCCTGTCTGGCTGATGACTAAAAAATACTTTATTATGCTACAGCTTTTTTTTAAGGCAATTGATATACGTATATCTAACATGATTAATACAGTAATCTGAAGGATATGCCTTTACTGGCAAATTCTCTGATCTCTGGTCACTTGTAACAACCTAAAAAACGCCAAGAAAAGAGAATGCCACATGACTCCAATATGCACGGAAAGCCAAATATTCTACATATTAGTGTGAATAAAGCTCAAATTCACACATAGGGACATGATAACTAGGGACACTGCTGAGTGATATGCCTGATCTATGACAAGGTGTATTCCTCATCATAAATTAGGTGTAGCATCTGACAATCTGTTCACCTGAACTGAAATCTACATCAGCCATTTCAGGGTTCTTGTCCCGTACAACTGGCATGAAAGATGATAAATGTGGCAGGGCCAATTGCCCCTGCCCCCTCCCTCAACACGTCCATTTTCAGGAAAGTGGATAAATGGCACTCGGGTAAAAATATTTGTACAAGTGACATTTAAAAACTTTATCATGCTACAAAAGTAGTATATCTTTATGATAAATGTGCACTATAGAATCTTGTGAAACCATTCTCTTGCCCCAACCTTTTGTGTTTTGCAGCACAATAACAGGGAACAAAACTGATTTGAATGCAAATTTCATGTAATGGACCTGACAAAATAGTCTAAATTGTTACAGAGGAAAAAGAACAAAATTCCTTGTTTAACCCCTTAATATAAAATGACACATAGGTACGTAATTAAGGGTATGTATGAAGTGTTTCAGAAGTCAGTGTGGAACCACTGTGTCAACCAACAGATTTGGCTTTGGGCTAAACCTAAGGGCATTATCCTGGCAGTCCACAGGTATTCACCCTTTAACCCCTATACAGGGATCTGGACTTCAATGCAAGGGAGCCACCAGGAGACTCTTCGAGCATTCTCTGTGTAGTTGATAGCTGACCAACACTGAGACACTGGTGTTTGGCACCAAGGGATCAGGCAAAGCCATATTCAGGGACAGGCTAAGTTCAAGGCAGGCAGATTGTAAGCAATATGAGGTCAGTGCAGGCAGTGAGAAGTCAATACAGAGGTCAGGCACAGGTCAGGCAGCAGAGGGTCATAATGCAGGAATTATGCAGAAGTTGGTACAAGGGCAGACAAACAGATACAGTATAACTTTACATACTTTAGCAAGTTAAATGACTTATTACTCATGCACCTTCACACAAAGAAAGGTGGCTTAAGTACCCAAAATGACCAGCCATCAGCTTGTGTGAATTAGGGTGCACGTTTACTGGCCCTTTAAGAGCCAGGGATGCCCTACATGGTTTTATATAAAATTTAACATTACGCCCTTCAGGTTGAAATGTCCCTAAACAATAAACCTGTGTTTAGTTTAATTCAACAATAGGATAGATCTCAAGTAATAATACAAATTGTATGGCTACAAGAGAGGGAATCCCTAAGACATGGAGATGGAATGCCTAATATGATAGGCTGATGAGGATGATGTAATTGATGATATGGGGAAACAGGGGGAATCCCTTCTGTGATTTGGTATGATAGTCACAAGTTATTTTTTTTTTTTAAAGGCTGGAAGCGGCAGTTTTAAATGTTTAAATGTATGAAGTTGTTCTTTGATATGTTACATACGTTAATATGGTTATATTGGTAATTGTAATGTGCTTGAAATTAATTTATGCGGTGGTTTAAGTATTTTTATGCCACTTTCCCTTGGGCGATCATGTGGTCATGGTAAATTGAATATTTAAACAGTGGTTTCTTAATCATTAGGCATATGCCGCTGAAGAGGTGGTTGTGAACCGTTTCGAGTATAGTGAATCTTTGATTTACATTCAATCCAGTTTGGCAGTACTTCACTATTGTTTTTTCTGCTTTATGAGCTTCCTTCTTTCCTTCTTTAAGGAGAGGACTCTGACTGAATAGTTCAGGCTTCAAGAGTGAAAAGCAGTAATTTGCTAACATTCACTGTGTGGATTCTTTTATTTGAGACACCATAATGATCTAATTTGGACTTCTTCCCATTAAATTCTAGGGGTAATTTATTAAGGCTACCGTTTTAGACACCGGTCTTACTTGCTGGCTTACATTTAAACAGGCGTAGAAAATGATGAATGAGACGGGCCTTCTAGCCTGTCCCTGCCCACGCCTCACCCACTTTTTTAGTGCAGATTTGGCACACGTAACCTTGCAATCTGCGCCGGAAATACGCCTAATATAGAACCCTTCTGTCTCTAATTTGGAACTGGTCGCAGATCTGTTGTCATATTTTGGTTTAAATCCAAAAATGATCCAAAGAATTAACTTCCGAAGTCACATAGCTATTTGAATAAGGTCTCCAAGTGTCAAATGATTTATCACATGATGTGAGTGTAAAATCATCTGTTCTGAAAGTCTGTGCCACTATGAAGCAAGCAAAGTGAAAGTTGAGAAGTATAGATCATGGATGGGTTATTAAAAAGTATTCAAAACTTTAAACATGTGTGGCACAAATTCAACACTTCAATGTAATGTAATTTAAATAATAGTAATTTTTTATTATTTAACTTTTTAGTTTATAGAGAAGTCCAGTTAACATAAAAATCTGTTTTTGTTGTTACAGTAAACCCCATATTGAGTTTGTGAACTATAAAGAAGATGATAAGAGGAACAGTTGCAACAGGAAAACTGTCTTCCATTAAAATGTCCTCTATCCTAGTTGAATACCACATAAGAGGACATTTTAGAACATTTTGAATCATTTGTAGACCAGATACATCCAGTTAGGAGTGGACCTTCTTTTATGTAGCATTGCCTTTAATATTAAATCAGTATTAATTTTGAAAATATATATATTTGCATTGTATTCACTACTACTTGATGGATGTTTCTTGATTTCTAGTTAAAGTATCTAATATGATTTTTTAGCTACACTTAAAGGGTCTGTTTCACTTCAGCAAGTGGTATTTATCATGTAGAGAAAGTAAATACAACCACTTACTAATCTACGTGTATTTTGATTTTCCATATTGCTTATTTTTGCTGGTTTAAAGGGTAACTGTCATTTTTTATTTATTTGCTAGTTTATTAGAGCTAGGCATGTATACCTGAGTTAGTCTGTCAATGGTTGCCAAAAGATCTGTAATTACCTTATAATAACAGATTTCATTAATGTCTCCTGTCCCTTTCCACTGCTCCCTTAAAAGACCGTTGATATGGCTCATCTGTCTCCGGCTTCAGGGTGAGAAGGCATGTCTCTCAGTAATCCAATCTGATTGGCTGGCAGGAAGCTGCTAGCTACAGAAAGTTTGTATGTGACCTGAGGTAATGCAGTTTTGGCCTCAGAGAACTGGCAGAGGAGGCATCTTGAGAAGATCCTCATAATGTAGTATTCAAAACAGCCGTAACTTAGGGGAGAACTCAAGGAAAACAGTTGCTAAGTAAAGAAAGTAAAGATTTCTTTATGCATAATGTTGCTGTAGCTGTAACATATGCTAAAATAGATTTTCTGATGAAAATATTACTTTTTTCAATGGTTATGACCACCCTGCAAACCAGCAGTGGTGGCCATGCTTGCACACTATTGGAAAAAGCACCAGTCAATGTGTGCTCCCACAGTCTGGTGCTTTTTTGTATGGAGTTCAAGCACAACCACCACAGATAGATTGCAGGTTGATCATAACCATGGAAACAAGCAGTTTATAATGTGATGGAAAAATTAATCAAGCCAGCAAAAGAAGCAATACGGATAATCACAATACAATAGTAAGTGGCTTGTATTAACTTTTTCTACATGATAAATGTCACTTGCTGAAGTGAGACAACCCATTTAAGATCTCTAATGCTACCTATGTGAACCATGGGGTGATCAGTTCCAGTTTTAAGGACAGAAGCATGTGTAAGACACCATATGACCACCACAAAAGAAAAACTCCATCACCACCTGACAGAGCCTTTAGCATAAACTGGAGTTTATGGTGTGGACGTGGAGCTTTATCAGTTTAGTTGAGAATTACTACTATCTCTTTAGTGAGAGTGACTTATTTGCCTGCTCAGTCTGATTAATGCACCATGTGTGGTATAAAGACCATGTTTAAGCTCTATGCCATTCCCCTTGAATGACAGTCTTATGGTATCAAAATCTCCCTTTCTCTCCCAACTACATATATGTCAGTGGATTGTGGAGATTAGTTATTTATACATTTACAAAAAGGCCACTCCACATATTATCACCCTGCAAACAGTGTAAGCAATATTAACATTCAGTCTCCAATAATGATCAGGCCTAAATCAGCCATGATAATGACCCTAACATTAGTGTTGGGCCTTTTTAATTTTTTTATTAGCTGTAAACTAAAAAAAAAAATAGCATTTTTTTAAAATTAAGTTCTTGAATTGGCAAATTGACACAGAAAGAAATATTCATATGCCTGTAGGTTCCCTATTATGTGTAGGTCATTGTGATACAAATATGTATAGTTGTGGGTAAATTTGGTGGCAATGGTGACAGCTTGGATTGGAATAAGAAATTAGTAAATAGATTCTGAAATTCCCAAATATTTATTTTTTTTTTTATTCAGATTCCTTTGTGTGATTCAGCTCTGGAAAATAAAGGATAAAAGACAAAGATGGGAGAGAAAGAGAGAGAATTGGATGGGTGATTTTGCCAAATCATACCAGAATCAAATTTTAATGAATTTGCTCATCTCTATTTTGCATATAACGGTTTTCACTTTATTTCATAATTTTTTACTTGTATGTGCATATTTTTGGTTCATAATATGTCCCACAAGAGCTCCTAATCAACCACTGGAGTATATATAAACACATTTTTATTTTATTTTGCAGTTCTTTACTGTAACAGGGACACCCTAGTTACAGGAAAAGCATCTTTTATGGTTGTTTTTAGCACTGGCAGAACTGATAAGGGTCAGCTTAAACACAGTTCTCTGTGATCATATGATCAATGAGTCCACTCGAAGCAGTGACATTGCTAATGTCTCTTCTAAACTGCACAAAAAAAAAAAGGTATGATTATAAACTAATTCTGTCTTCTCCTCAGGTTCCCCAGACTGTCTCTAACACCTAGCCTGGACTCCCAACTTGCTCATGGTAAATTCCACTGTAGTTAGAAATGGTACAAAGAAAAAGTTCATAAGAAAAGGCTGCCAAAGAACTTAATTTTGTGGAATAGTCACCTTAAAGGCTATGTACACCTTTGGGGACAACTTTTTTTATGATTGCATTTTACTAATTTGGGGCTAAAAATCATATTTTCAATTGTCTGTCACAAAGGGTTAACTGTTTTTCTAGTTGTGTGCATCCTACTTTTACTTTGTCCCAGGCAACTAATAACCATTATCTCTATATCACTAAGAGGTCATAAACACTTATTTAAGCCACATTCTTATCAGTAAGATAAGAATTTAGCTTTGATGAGTGTTTATAAGGTCTGAGAGCAGAGATAAGAAACCCATCAGCTCCCTGCCTGAAGGAGCAGATCCCGCTTGTTAGAGCATCTCAGCTCTCTACAGATAAAAGGACTCCATATTTTTAATAAAGACTGAAAATACTGAAAAAATTATTTTGTAGCTCATAATGAGTACAATGCACTAATTTAAAAAAAAATTACCCCCAAAGGTGTACATAGCCTATAAAGTCTAATTTCTATAGAAGTGTGCACAATCCAAGTTTTTAATACATAGGCATATATTAATATGTCAACGCATTATCTATAGAAAAATTTGCCGCATAAAGGGTATATTTTTCTACTTATTGCATTAGGTGTCTTAAGTGGGAATTAGCAGTATTTGCATGTTATTTTTCTTTCAATGCTTTTGTTTAAAATTGATTTATTTTTTATTTGTGGTATTTACTTACTTCATCTTCTGTACAAATCCCATAATCCTTATTGTACATGACTCTTATTCTTGTGACAATTCACTTTACAAGAACAAGAGACCTTGTAGAATTCAGAGAGGTTACATGCTGCAATTGTTCATGTGTGCCTACACTGAATAAAAAGAAACAATTGGACAAATGCTTTGGAATGCTTAAAAGGCCAAGCGAGAATGAGTTTCCACTGAATGATTCGTAAAGCAGAGGTTATTTGTGTTTCATTAGATGTGCAATGACAAACTATGATCAGTGTATATTCTATGCTTCTATTTGCTTCTATTAAATTCTTATTTTCTAAAATAAAAAGCTCATTTAAACTATACTTATATAAAGCATTTAATACATAATTGAAATACTATAGTTACATATACTAATTAATCGTATAATAACTTATATAGGAATGTAAAGGAACATTTGAAATTGCTTCCAACATTGCATAAATGGAGTTAGGTCATGGTGGAATACAGCAATAAAATAACATGAAGTTGAATGGAAGATTTTTCACAAAGTTCATAGGCCGAGGTAGGGATGAAGGCCCAATCAGGGTGAGAACAAAGGTAAGTAATTTAGCCATTAGGTGGGTAAGTACATAAGTTCTGTTTGTTTTTTAAATTGTACCAGATTGACTAATTTGGCAAATTGCTGTTAAAAGTTAACAAAGTGGAATTTGATCTAAATTTCAGGAAAACACGTCAACAATATTAGTATAAATAAGGTTTCTGTCACTTTTGTGATATAAATAGTGTACTGCTGGACCCTCTTCATTTCTAAATCCAGCCCTATTCACATGCACCAATATCCATGGTGTGTGTGTGATGACCCATGAACCATACAATATTTAATATGCTAGACTAAGAATAATACATAGTACCCCGCTGGCATATATCTCTGATTAGATATAGTTTCCAATTGCCTGATTCTTTCATATGTTATAGGGTGTAGCCCAATTTGAATAATTTTTCTAAATAAATATTATTTGTTACTTTTATACCGTCCTATTCAGGCAGTACATTATGAATTTCAGGAAACGTCATTACGAAGCTGAATTTCATAATGCTTAACCCCTTAAGGACCCTGACATTTTTCACCTTAAGGACCAGGCCATTTTTTGCTAATTTGACATGTGTCACTTTATGTAGTGATAACTTTAAAATGCTTTTACTTATCCAAGCCATTTTGATACTGTTTTTTCGTCACATATTGCACTTCATGACAGTGGTAAATTTGAGTCAAAATATTTCATTTTTATTTATAAAAAAATTGAAAGTTTACCAAACATTTGGAAAAATTCACAATTTTCTAAATTTTAATTTATCTTCTTTTAAAACAGATAGTGATACCTCCTAAAATAGTTATTACTTTACATTTCCCATATGTCTACTTCATGTTTGTAACTTACATTTTCTTTTTTTGGGACGTTAGAAGGCTTAGAAGTTTCGAAGAAAATCTTGAAATCTTTCAGAAAATTTTCAAAACCCACTTTTTAAGGACCAGTTCAGGTCTGAAGTCACTTTGTGAAGCTTACATAATAGAAACCACCCAGAAATGGCACCATTTTAGAAAGTACACATCTCAAGGTATTCAAAACTGATTTTACAAACTTTCTTAACTCTTTAGGTGTTCCACAAGAATTAAAGGAAAATGTAGATGAAATTTCAGAATTTCACTTTTTTGGAAGATTTTCCATTTTAATCTATTTTTTCCAGTAACAAAGCAAGGGTTAACAGCCAAAAAAACTTCATGTTTATTGCCCTGATTCTGTAGTTTACAGAAACACTCCATATGTGGTCATAAACTGCTGTATGGGCAAACGGCAGGGCACAGACCCCCTGATGCATACCTAGATTAGAAACTCCAAAAAAGTGACCCCATTTTGGAAACTACACCCATCAAGGTATTAAAAACTGATTTTACAAACTTTCTTAACCCTTTAGGTGTTCCACAAGAATTAAAGTAAAATGTAGATGAAATTTTTGAATTTCACTTTTTTTTGGCAGATTTTCCAATTTAATCAAATTTCTTTTGCTAACAAATCAAGGGTTAACGGCAAAACAAAACTCAAAACTCAATATTTATTGCCCTGATTCTGTCGTTTACAGAAACACCCCATATGTGGTTGTAAACTGCTGTACTGGCACATGGCAAGACACAGAAGGAAAGGAATGCCATATGGTTTTTTTGGAGGGCAGATTTCATTGGCATAATTTTAAGTTGCCATGTCACATTTGAAGACACCCCTAGAATAGAAACTCCAAGAAAATTACCCGATTTTGGAAACTACGGGATGAGGTGGCAGTTTTGTTGGTACTATTTCAGGGTACATATACGATTTTTGGTTGCTCTATATTACACTTTATGTGAGGCAAGGTAAAAAAAAATATCTGTTTTGGCATCATTTTTATTTTTTGTTATTTACAATGTTCATCTGACAGGTTAGATCATGTGGCATTTTTACAGAGCAGGTTGTAATGGACGTGACAATACCAAATAAGACTTTTTTTTGTTTCACTTTTACATAATAAAGCATTTTTGAATAAAAATATTTTTTAGTGTCTCCATATTCTGAAAGTCATATTTTTTTATTTTTTGACAAATGTCTTACCGTATGTAGGGGCTCATTTCTTTCAGTATAAGATAACGGTTTGATTGGTACAATTTAAGGGTGCATATGACTTTTTGATCGCTTGGTATTACACTTTTTGTGATGTAAGGTGACAAAAAATGACTATTTGACACACTTTTTTTTTTTTTTACGTTGCTCATCTGAGGGTTTAGGTCATGTGATATTTTTATACAGCAGGTTCTTACGGACTTGGAAATACCTAATATGTATACTTTTTTATTTAATTCAGTTTTACACAATAACAGCATTTTTGAAACAAAAAAAATCATCTTTTAGTGTCTCCATATTCTGAGAGCTATAGTTTTTTTTTATTTTTTGAGTGATTGTCCTAGGTAGGGTATCATTATTTGCGGGATGAGATGAAAGTTTAATAGGTACAATATTGGAGTGCGTATGACTTTTTAACAGCTTGGTATTAAACCTTTTGTGATGTAAGGTGACAAAAAATGACTTTTTGACACACTTTTTTATTTTATTTTTTTATGTTGTTCACCTGAGGGTTTAGGTCATTTGATATTTTTATACAGCAGGTTCTTACAGACTTGGCAATACCTAATATGTATACTTTTTTTATTTAATTCAGTTTTACACAATAACAGCATTTTTTAAACAAAAAAATCATCTTTTAGTGTCTCCATATTCTGAGAGCTATATTCTTTTTTATTTTTTGAGTGATTGTCCTAGGTAGAGTATCATTTTTTGCGGGATGAGATGACAGTTTGATAGGTACAATATTGGAGTGTGTATGACTTTTTGATCGCTTGGTATTACACTTTTTATGATGTAAGGTGACAAAAAAAAGCCTTTTTCTTTACACCGTTTTTTTTTTTTTACGGTGTTCACCTGAGGGGTTAGGTCATGTGGTATTTTTCTATATCAGGTTGTTATGGACATGGTGATACCTAATATGTCTACTTTTTTATATTTTTTTACATTTAACACAATAAAAGCATTTTTGAAACAAAAAAAATAATCATGTTTTAGAGTCTCCATAGTCTTAGAGCAATAATTTTTTTATTTTTTGGGAGATTGTCTTAAGTAGGGTCTAATTTTTTGCGGGATGAGGTGACGGTTAGATTGGTACTTTTTTGGGGGTCATACACCTTTGCGATTGGTGTTGCACTTTTAGTGAAGTAAGGGTCAAAAAATTTTTTAGCACAGTTTTTGTTTTTATTTTTTCACGGTGTTCACCTTAGGAGTTAGGTCATGTAATATTTTTATAGAGCCAGTTGATACGGGCGCGGCGATACCTAATATGTCTACTTTTCTTTTTTCCCCTATTTTTATTTTTTATTTTTGACTTTATTTTGGGAAAGGACCTTTTCTTTACTTGAAACTTTTTTTAACTTTATTTTTTGTCCCACTCTGGGACTTCAACTTTTGGGGGTCTGATCACCTTTACAATGCATCACAATAGGGGACAACTTGCGTAATATACATGATGTTTCTGTGGCACCTGATAATGCAGTAACTCTGGGGCTTAGGGAGCCTGATAAATTCATAATAGAGGTTCTAGCGGGAGACCCAGAGGAAACTCTTCCGGAGATAGAGTTTTCAAACTTACAAGTCTCCCGGGGCAGCTTTGGTACTGAACAGATGAGGGATCCCAGTCTAGCGAGGGCCTGAAAAAATGTAAAAGTAATTAATGGGTTACCCCAGGAACCAGGCCAGGGTTTGGTGTACCCCCACTTCACTGTACATAATGATTTACTTTATAGGGTAAAGAAAACACAAACAGAGGTTGTAGAGCAACTGGTTGTACCCAAGTCTCATGTTTGTATGGTGTTGGAACTAGCTCATTCCCATATTCTGGGAGGGCATTTAGGGGTGGAGAAAACAAAAGAGCGCATTGAACGGAACTTTTTCTGGCCTGGTATTTAAAAGACTGTAGAGGATTCCTGCCATTCATGCCCAGAGTTTCAAATCAACACCCCTAGGCCGCAGTTTCGTAACCTCCTAATACAGCTGCCTATAATAGATCTTTTTTTTTAGCGCATTGCTATGGATTTAGTTGGCACACTTCCTAAGTCTGCCAGAGGTCACCAGCATATCTTTGTTGTCCTACACTATGCCACCCGCTATTCCGAAGCAATACCTCTCAGGAACACATAATCTAAGGTCATAGCAAAAGAACTGTTACAAATGTTCACCAGTACAGGTATGACAACAGAAATTCTAACAGACCAGGGAACACTTTTTATGTCCAACGTTACTAATGAGCTGTCGGCTGTTAAACATTACGCATTTCCGTACCTCAGTATATCATCCCCAGACTGATGGTCTGGTGGAAAGGTTCATTAGAATACTTAAAGGGATGCTTAAAAAGGTGGTTGATAAAGATGGAAAGGATTGGGATTGCATGTTGCCCTATCTCATGTTTTCTATACGAGAGGTGACACAGGCGTCAACAGGGTTTTCCATATTTGAGATCCTATATGGTAGACATCCTCGAGGGCTTTTGGACATCACCAAAGAGACCTAGGAACAAGAGCATACCCCCCACAAAAGTGTTATTGAATATATCGCTTAAATGCGGTACAGAATTGCAGTCGTTATGCCGATTGTTCGACAGCATATGCAGCAGGCCCAGGAGGCACAAGCCCGGGTCTACAATAGGTCGGCCAAGGTCAGGACATTACAACCAGGCGACCACGTGTTAGTACTAATACCCAGGTTAGAAAGTAAGTTTCTGGCCAAATGGCAAGGTCACTATTAGATCCGTGAAAAGGTAAATTAAGTGAATTACAGGGTTTATCAACAGGGGAAAAGAAAACCCCTTCAAATATATCACATAAATCTAATTAAACCCTGGAAGGATTGGGAGGTTCTCACAGCTATAAATCAGCCAAGGGAGGGTTCTAGTAATGATATACCGGAGGTTCGTATGGCAGAAACCGTCAGCATTTCAAACTCAAGAGGCTAAGGAGTTTATACAACGAAATAGAGAGACATTTTCAGAATTACCAGACCAGAATTACCCTGGTCATAAAGCATGACATTTTGACTGAGCTTAGTCAAAAGGTAAGACCGAAGCCATATCGGGTACCAGAGGCTCAGAGGCAGGCTATCTCAAAGGAAGTAAAAAAAATGTCTCTAGGGGTGATAGAAAATCACAAAGTGGCTGGTCAAGCCCCATAGTCATCATTCCCAAACCTGCTGGTAGTCTAAGATTTTGTAATGACTTCCAGAAGTTAAAGGAAATATCAAAATTTGATGCCTATCCTATGCCATGGGTCGACAAATTGATTGAGAGGTTAGGGCCTGCCAGGTATATAACAACTCTTGACCTCACTGAAGGTTATTGGCAGGTTCCCCTTACTGAAGAGGCCTAGGAAAAAACAGCGTTTTCCACACCTGATGGCCATTTTCAGTATGTTGTCCTCCCGTTTGGCTTACATGGTGCCCCAGCCACTTTACGGATTCTGATGGACCTTATTTTACAGTCTCACCAAGGGTATGCAGCTGCCTATTTAGATGATGTAGTTGTTTTCAGTTCAGAGTTGGAGTCCCATCTGGCAAAAGTGATCCAAAAAAAAAGTACCATAGGCCTAGAAGAACCTCGTTACCTAGGCTACAACATTGGGCGAGGTGTCATCAAGCCTCAAATTGACAAAATTAAGGCTATTAAAAACTGGTCTCGACCGGTATCCAAAAAGCAGGTCAAAGCCTTCTTAGAGATAGCTGGATATTATAGAAGGTTTGTACAAAATTTTGCCACATTAGCAGCTCCTCTCACAGATCTTACCAAAGGGTCAAATCCACCATGGTAAAATGAAGTGAAGACGGCAGAGCAAGCGTTTAAAAGGTTGAAAGAGGTCTTGTGTAAAAGGCCAGTGTTAATTGCTCCCAACTTCAGAAAATAATTTCTGGTTCAAGCAGATGCCTCAGATGTTGGGTTAGGAGCCGTCCTTTCTCAGGTGGTTAATGGTGAGGAACATCCTATCATGTACCTTAGCAGAAAGTTATCCTCCGCAGAAAATATGCAATAATAGAAATGGAATGCTTAGCCCTTAAGTGGGCCATTGAGTCCCTTAGTTACTACCTGCTGGGGAGACAATTTAGGCTGATCACTGATAAAGAGAAGAATGCGAGAGTGACTCGGTGGTTTTTGGCATTGCAAGACTTCAAATTTTTTGTTGAGCATCGCGCAGGCTCGGAGCAAGGCGATGCGGACTCGTTGTCACGGGTCCACTGTTTAGGAGCACATGGTGCTCTTCCCCACAGGTATGAGCAGAGGGGGAGGGTATGTAAGGTGGCAGCAGGTAAAGTGTTAAATGGCGTATATATATTCCACCTAGGTTTCTCACCTATACATGGTGATGGGCTCCGTTCCTAGCCCTGGAACAATTTACTCTGCAGCCACCTGATTAATGCAGCTGGGCTGAGGCCTACTTAAAGACCCAGGCTGCATTATGTAGGAGAGAGCTAAACATTCCAGTTGCTCTGTGTGAGCAGAAGGTACAGGTTGCTGTTACTATGTTGTATTTTGGTCAGTCAGGTATTTTACTGTCTAGTTAGTGCTCGGAAGAGCAGGAGTTTCTTTATGTTATGTTTTCTTTTTGAACCGTGCATCCCGTACATGTGCTGCCTGTTTATGCTGACAATAAATGTCGGAAAGGACTGCACTTTGAGACCTTAAAGTCTGTCTAAGTCCACAATGTATTTAAGCATACATATTTAAGAGCAAATATTCAGTAAGTAATACATTTCATTTAATTTTAAATGGTACTATCTATAGGATAAAATTATTAAATTTTTTACTATTTAATTGTTTTCTCATATTTTATTTACAATATGATATCAATGAAAGTGTAAAAAAAATTGCTGCAGCCAAAAGTTCACTGAACTGTGTGTAAGCCTGAATCTCAATTTTCAGGCCATAGCTATCTTCATTCTCTTGACACTGTATCTAATTTCTAAAATGAATACACTTTAATTTTCCTTCTTCATGCATTGTGCCTTTTCTCCATTTAAAACAGCAACAGCCCCTGGCAGTAAAGGACATCACATTTCTATGTGAGATCATTTTCTTTACCCTATATGCAGTTGAATATCATGGGTCAAGAGAGAAAAATGTATGCAAGAAAATATCACACCTGAATGAGCTCAGTTTTTTTTTACATTACAATTTTGTCGGTTCATTTTCCACTGGACCATATTAACCATGCTTCAGGTTTTCCAGTGGTGGGGGGAAAACAACAATGGCCGTATTGTTGATATTTTTTCTGCAGTATATGAATTCTCTTCATTAGTGTGTACTGAAGCTTGCAGTTTCTATGCAATATGCAGATGTATGCAGACTTTCAATTTATTGAATGGTTACAGATCAAAAGAATCTGGACCTAAGACCACAGATAGTTACTTTCTGATTTCCAATTTATGGTACATTTTAAATCTATATTTTCATTATTTTATGACTTGTTATTTATAAATCATTTGCAGGTAGTATATATTCAAACAGGTAAGATATAAAAAAAAAATACATGATAAAGGTATGCATTATTTCTAGTTTGAGTTGCTTTAGGCCCCTTTCACACGGGCGTTGCGGGAAAAGGTCTGGGTGTGTTGCGGGAACATGCGTGATTTTTCCGCGCGAGTGCAAAACATTGTAATGTGTTTTGCACTCGCGTGAGAAAAATCTCGCATGTTTGGTACCCAAACTCGAACTTCTTCACAGAAGTTCGGGCTTGGGATCGGTGTTCTGTAGATTGTATTATTTTCCCTTATAACATGGTTATAAGGGAAAATAATAGCATTCTGAATACAGAATGCATAGTAAAATAGGGTTGGAGGGGTTAAAAAAAATAAAATAAATTAAACTCACCTTAATCCACTTGATCGCGCAGCCGGCATCTCTTCTGTCTCCTTCTTTGCTGATTGCAGGAAAAGGACCTGTGGTAACGTCACTCCGGTCATCACATGGTCCATCACATGATCCATGACCATGGTAAAAGATCATGTGATGGATCATGTGATGACCGGAGTGACGTCACCACAGGTCCTTTTTTCTCCCTTTCACCTTCTCTTGGCTGGTGTACTAGTTGTGTTATGCCGACACCTTCAATTACTTTTTAATAACTTTTTTTATTTTAGGATAAGACGATGAGTTAATAAATTAGAGTTAAGAATTTCAGTATCAACTCTGCTACATCCGTAAGTTAAAAAATGAAGTAGAAAAAAGGTGCAACTGTTTTGTATCTACAGCCTATATATAGGCTTATCAGTTTTTTATGGTAACAGACTGCAAAAAAAAATGTGTAGTCTGATCCTGCAGTCATACTCCTCTCCATGTCTCCTCTACTTTTTTTTTTTTTTATATTGACAATTTTTATTGTTTTTTTTTCAATTTTTACAATCAATAGTCATAATAAAGCATTGACTGATATACAAAGTATAAAGATATTCATATGCAGTATCCATGTCTAACAGTCATAAATACACCTTGCAGATGTAAATGCAAAGAGAGGCCAGTGTGGCCACATAAAGACAAGTGTCAAACAAAGATGAACAGTAACACTAAATTAGTTTAACTTTGTGACAGGGTACTAAGATAGCACTGAGATCAGACTAATATAAGACTGATGTAAGACTGATATAAGGCTGACATGGTGTAAGCGTGAGAGACGTTCGAGTATAATTAAGGTATTGTCCCAGAAACAGTGTAATGGGGGGAGGTATCTAAGAGAATTTCCTATAACCTCTCCAAGGAGACCAAATCTGAAGAAAGACATGTCTAGTGCGAGATTCCCAATGAGAGATTTCTTCCATTCTGTAGATCTGATCCACTCTATTAATCCAGTGTTCCAAGTTAGGGACCTCGGAAGACAACCAGTGAATTGGTAATAGCAATCTAGCAGCAGCTTTCAAAAGTGAGAAGAGTGAGGACTTAGAAGGGTTAACTCCATTCATACCCAAGGATAACAGTGCTAAATCTGGTGAGCAGGAGAAGGAAGTCTGGCAGATCTGGTTGCTTAGTTTTATTATGCTATGCCACCATGGGTTAATAAGTTCACATGTCCACCAGATGTGAAAAAACGAACCCCTGGCTTTGGAGCAGCGCCAGCATATATCAGTAGCATTAGGTTTATATAGGCATATTATATCAGGGGTTCTGTACCATCTCATAAGGACTTTATAACTATTCTCCTGTATACGAACGCATCTGGAGATCTTATGAGGGGCAATTAAGGCTTTAGTTATTTCAAGAGGTGTCAGGGTTCGCTGGAGATCTCTTTCCCATAAACCAATCACTGCTGGTTTGAGTGTTATAGGGGGAGATATCAGATTTTTATATATTGTGGAGATGGTTTTAGAGGGATATTTATTACAGCTTATTAATTCCTCAAACCAGCATATAGTGTTGGAAGAGAGGGTATTTTTTGCAAGGAGAAGAGATTCGGTTCTGATGAAGCGCATGAGGACCGGGTTATGGATCTGTGTGGTTAGTACTTTACAGATTTCTGGGTCCGGGAGTATACATCCATTTGGATCCAGTAGTTGAGAGACAGAAGTTTCAAGAGATCTTAAAGCCAGGGGACAGCTATCTCTCAAGTCTTTAGGTGCCAAATTAATGATATCCCTTATCTGAAGAAGAGGGGAGGGCAGGTTTAAGATCTTGGAGCAAGGTGAGAAGTTCCTCAAGACTTTTAATGTGTTGCGAATGAGAGGGTTTGGAATGGTACCAAGTGAGGAAGGTAGTTTATCTGTTAATAAGAGGGCTCTAATGGGTGAGGACAGGAAAGCATTCTCTATTATGGGCCATGATTTATGAGGTGGTTCTCTTATCCAATCAACTACTCGAGAGAGTTGTATGGCTTTCATATAGGCCTCCGGGTCTGGGAGTCCAATACCCCCTTTAGCTTTGGGTCTAGTTAGTGTGAGAAATGAGATGCGGGAGTTTTTACCATTCCAAATAAACTTTCGAATGAGCTTATTTAGAGAAACAAAGAAGGATTTAGGGATTTCTATAGGGAGTACTTGCATTAAGTAAGTAAGTCTGGGTATAATTAAGGACATTAGGATGTTTTTTCTACCAAACCAAGAAAGGTATGGGCAATCAAGTGAGTTTATTTGGGTTTGTATGGATGCTAGAAGAGGTTTATAGTTCAAACTAAATAGTTCTGACAGTTTGGGGGAAATCCTGATACCTAGATATGTTAATAGTTGGGTCTGCCAATTGAAGGGGGAGTTTGCCTGTAGGGTGGAAAGACTCAGAGGAGAAAGACCTATATGCAGAATTTAAGATTTCGAGGGATTTACTTTAAAGTTGGATAACGAGCCGAATAGGGAGAGCTTTGACAGTATTCTGGGCATAGAAATATGGGGGTTAGTGGTTAGGATCAATAAATCATCAGCGAAGGCTGCCAGTTTAAATTCATGACGTCCGACCATCAAACCTTTGATCTCCTTGTCACGTCTAAGAATTTGTAGGAGAGATTCCATAACTAGGACAAATATGAGGGGGGATAACGGACAGCCTTGCCTCGTGCCGTTTCTTATTGGAAAGTGAGAGGATAAGGATCCATTGACCGACACGGATGCTGAAGAGTTTGTATACATGGAGAACACAGCATTTATGTATTGTAAAGGCAACTGGAATTTCGAGAGGGTCAGCTTGATGTATGTCCAATCTACTCTATCAAATGCTTTTTCAGCATCCGTGCCGATCATGACCAGGGGGATAGTTTTATGGGAGGCATAAAATAAGGCATTCAGTATTTTAGTGGTATTATCCTTCCCTTCTCGCCCTTTAACAAACCCCACTTGATCAGGATGTATCAAGAGAGGGAGCAGATTTTGCAGTCTTGTGGCAAGCATTTTAGCTATAAGCTTAAGATCTACGTTGAGTAAGGATATGGGGCGGTAATTGGAGCAAGATGTGAGATCCTTACCCTCTTTAGGGATAATTGTAATCGTGGCTTTTGTCATGTCTGAGGAAAGAGGTTGGCCAGTTAGGGTACCATTACAGATGGGGAGCATAAAGGGGATTAATAAGTCTCCAAAGGCCGAATAGTATCTTATAGGAAGGCTGTCAGGACCAGGGCATTTTCCTTTGGGGGTAGACTTAATGGCGGCTGTTAATTCTAGGGAGGTAAATGGCTTGGATAAGGATTCTTGCTGTATAGTAGTTAAGGCCGGGAGAGCGAGGGAGTCTAAGAAAGATTTGATATTAGCTTCTCTATCTAGGGAGGTGTTTGGAAGAGCCGAAGGAGGGAGGTTGTATAGAGTTTCAAAGAACTGTTTAAACTGATCGGCTATTTCTTCTGCTTTGAAAAGCTGAGTACCTTGGGGGGATTTGATGCTCTGAACATAACGGGAGTCTCTTCTTTGTTTTATTCTACGCATCATGTATTTTGATGCTTTATTTCCGTGAGCAAAGGTTTTTTGCTGGGCCGACAAGAAGAACTTAGCTGAACGTTCGTTTAATAAGTTTTTCAGTTGTGTTCTAAGAGAGGAGAGTTCCGCTAATTGGTGAGCAAGCAGGGACTGTTTATGGGCTTTTTCCACAGTGTGGATTTTGGACAATAGGGTGTTTAGTTTATTTTCAGACTCTTTCTTTAAATAAGAACAGAGGCTGATCAGTCTGCCTCTGATGTAAGGTTTGTGGGCATCCCAGAGTATCTGGGGAGATATATCAGAGGTATTGTTTAATCTGAAATATTCCTCAAGGAAGGATAATATTTGCGATTTATGCTTAGAATTGCCTAACAGTGATTTGTTAAGTCTCCAGTTTATGTATCTACTGTTTTTGACTTCTGGACATATAGTACAATATATAGGGGAGTGGTCCGATAATGTGATGTCTCCTATCTGGGCTAAGGAGCAATGTTGTAGATTCTCTTTTGGGGTTAGAATATAATCTATCCTGCTGTAAGAGGAATTAGCTGGGGAATAAAAGGAGTAATCTGCTGATTCAGGGTTGAGGCAGCGCCATATGTCTACCATACCCATGTTGTATAATTTGGTATGAAGCACTCTGAGGGCTTTTGTAGAAATTGAGGATTTCTTTGAGGAAGTGTCAATGAGAGGGTTAAAGGCGAGGTTAAAATCTCCTGCTATAACCAGTAGACCCTCCCTTTGTGAATCAACTAAAGCCAGGGTATTGGAGAGCCAATTAATCTGGTCCTCGTTAGGGGCATAAATATTAACGAATGTAAACATAGTTTGCCCTACTTTACCCTTAAGGATGAGGTATCTACCATCTGGGTCCTGCAAATGTGACTTATATTGGAAAGGGAGCCCCCTACGGAATCCTATACTAACTCTTCTCGAGGCGGCGCCCCCGGCCCCACAGTGGTACCAGCAAGGGAATCTGGAGTAAGAGAGATTCGGGTAACAGCCGTGTTTGTAGTGAGTTTCCTGGAGGAAAACCACTGAACAATTCTCCTTATGTAACAAAGAGAAGATTTGGCTTCTCTTGGAGTGGGACCTCAGGCCCTTGACATTATAGGATACCAATTTAAGGTCAGACATCATTGAGCTTGGGTAATGGAGAGGTATAGGATCTAATTAAAATGTCTGCTAGGGGGATGTCTACCGACCACCAGAGGGGGAGGAGGGCGCCACCCCGAGAGAAGCATACCGGAAACCTTTGTCTAGCACCGCCTTGGGACCACGGCTTTTCTCTCAACACCATGTCAGAGTCGCCTAGGAGAGGATCAGTCAAAGAAGATTTTAAGTACCTGTCAAAATAACAAAAAGTGAACGTGAAGAACATAATCAATAACATTAATCGCAAATGTTTAGATAGATGTCTATGAAGTGGGAACATGACTAAAATAGTTCCCTAAGTAGAAGGAATAATGCAGGGGGAAGAAGGTATACTTAGATACCAAGGAGCAGCAGCTCCCTCTAAGGGGTTATTATATCTGGAAGGTTGGACTAGGTTGTCCTTTAATTTGTATTAAACCTGGGATCAATCAGTAGTTAGTTATTCTGGGCTATATTCTCTTTAGGAATAGAAGGGGGGGGAGGGGGGAGGGGGGGGAGGGGGAGTGGGGAGGGGAAGGGGGGAGTGGGGAGGGGTAGGGGGGAGGAGAAGGAGAAGGAGGGGGGAGGGGAAGAAGAAGAGGACACAGTATATGGATTAGTATGCATAGCTCAAATACTACTGTTCATATATATAGCAGCAAAAGCCATCAAACAGATGGGATGGGGATCCCTACTGTTTCTGTCTCCTACACTGAGTGGAGATAAGGCACAAACAAGAGCAATAATAGTAAAAATACCCATTTCACCACCCAGTGTAATAAGCCAAGCTATGTGGAGAGCATAAATATAGTAGTAATAACATAAAAGTCAATGTATTGAGTCCTCTGTTTCCCTAATTCTATGCAAAAGAGAATAAAACAAAGAGAAAAAGGGGTTAAGTGAATAATACTTATGTTAGAGTTAAGCGCTTAGGGGCAGGAGGAATATTTCCCTTTCTGGATCTCTGAGATTTAGGAGTAAGGAGAGGTTCCCAAGGAGTTGACGTAGGCAGGTTTGGCAAAGTGGTCAAGTTCTGGACCATGTCCCAGTTTTCTATAGGCAACGGCGATATTTGAAGGAGATCGTAGGCTCTATTTAGATCATTGAAGGAAGCAATGTGGATGCGGCGACCATCATGGAGAAAAGATAATCCAAATGGGAATGTCCATCTGTATAAAATCTTAAGACGACGCAGCAGGTCAGTTAGAGGTTTCAACATTTTTCGTTTCTTCAGGGTAGTTTGAGCTAAGTCCTGATAGATGGTAATAGAATTGCCCTCCCATTCCACAGAGTCGGAGTTCCTAGAACCAGCCAGAACTGCTTCTTTCACCGGAAAGTGTAGAAATCTGCATATCACGTCTCTAGGGGGTTCACTTGCTTGTGGCTTGGGGCGAAGTGCTCTGTGAGCTCTTTCTATTAAAACTTTGTGCGTAGAGTCAGGGCCCAAAAGCTTGAGGCAGACCTGTATAACTGTCTCCGGGATATCTATTGCAGAAACAGACTCCGGGATGCCTCTAAAGCGAAGGTTGTTCCGTCTGCCCCTATTCTCCTGATCCTCCATAGCTGTATATAGGGTGTTCATATGACTCTGGGCTAGAGACAGGCTGGAAACTATCTCGCTCTGGTGCTGCAGGACTATGGCCTGGGTGTCTTCCAGAGCTTCCACTCTGCGGCCTATGTGACGAACGTCCTCTTTGATAGAGGAGAGATCCAAGCTGAGAGGCCCCAAGGCATCTGCCAGGGCTTCTTTAAGGAAAGATCTGGAGATGGGCAGACGTTCTGTGTCTTCAGGGTCTTCTCCTACTTTATCGGTGCTTGCAGCTGCCGCTTGCTTATAGCTGGAGCGAGGTGTCCCGGGTGCCATCTTAGATTCTTTGCTCACTGATGTAGCCGCCGCTTTCCTGATGAATTTCTCAATTTCACCAGCTTGGCTCTGAGATTTACTATGACCAGTCTGATCAGTGGATTTTTGGTTACCAATCTTGACCATCTTAACTTCCAGATCGCTAGTAATAATGGGCTATGAGGGATCTGCTAGTAGGAGGGCTGCACCTCACATAACCATTTTGGATCCGACAAGCTATAAATCCAGGTTGTAGGGCGATATAGTAAATAGAGCTACTGCTGCATGTGACCGGACACTTCAGGGGCTAGCTCTGACCCCACTCTTAGAGTATTCTCTTGATGTAAGATATTGTTGCCGCAAGATTTGTGCTATGATAAAATTGGTTACTGTCTCTTTAACCTCCTCAGGACCGCCGTACGCAGGATTGCGTCTTTGCGGCGGCCCTGCTCTTCTGGGTGGACGCGCCGGCGCGTCCTCTCGCGAGACGCGAGATTTCCTGTGAACGCGCGCACACGGGCGCGCGCGTTCACAGGAACGGAAGGTAAGAAAGTGGATCTCCAGCCTGCCAGCGGCGATCGTTCGCTGGCAGGCTGGAGATGTTTTTTTTTTAACCCCTAACAGGTATATTAGACGCTGTTTTGATAACAGCGTCTAATATACCTGCTACCTGGTCCTCTGGTGGTCCCCTTTGTTTGGATCGACCACCAGAGGACACAGGTAGCTCAGTAAATATGTTGCACCAAGCACCACTACACTACACCCCCCCCCTGTCACTTATTAACCCCTTATTCACCCTTGATCACCCCTGATCACCCCATATAGACTCCCTGATCACCCCCCTGTCATTGATTACCCCCCTGTCATTGATCAACCCCCTGTGAAGCTCCATTCAGATGTCCGCATGATTTTTACGGATCCACTGATAGATGGATCGGATCCGCAAAACGCATACGGACGTCTGAATGAAGCCTTACAGGGGCGTGATCAATGACTGTGGTTATCACCCCATATAGACTCCCTGATCACCCCCCTGTCATTGATTACACCCCTGTCATTGATCAACCCCCTGTAAAGCTCCATTCAGATGTCCGCATGATTTTTACGGATCCACTGATAGATGGATCGGATCCGCAAAATGCATACGGACGTCTGAATGAAGCCTTACAGGGGCGTGATCAATGACTGTGGTTATCACCCCATATAGACTCCCTGATCACCCCCCTGTCATTGATTACACCCCTGTCATTGATCAACCCCCTGTAAAGCTCCATTCAGATGTCCGCATGATTTTTACGGATCCACTGATAGATGGATCGGATCCGCAAAACGCATACGGACGTCTGAATGAAGCCTTACAGGGGCGTGATCAATGACTGTGGTTATCACCCCATATAGACTCCCTGATCACCCCCCTGTCATTGATTACACCCCTGTCATTGATCAACCCCCTGTAAAGCTCCATTCAGATGTCCGCATGATTTTTACGGATGCACTGATAGATGGATCGGATCCGCAAAACACATACAGGCGTCTCCCTGGAGCCATCCAGGGGGGGTGATCACCCCATATAGACTCCCTGATCACCCTTCTGTCATTGATCACCCCCCCCCCTGTCATGCTGCATTCAGATGTCCGTATGATTTTTAAGGATCCACGGATACATGGATCGGATCCGCAAAACACATACGGACATCTGAATGGAGCCTCCTGTCATTGATCACCACCCCTGTCATTGATCACCCCCCCTGACATTGATCACCCCCCTGTCATTGATCACCCTCTGTAAGGCTCCATTCAGACATTTTTTTGGCCCAAGTTAGCAGAATTATTTTTTTTTTTCTTACAAAGTCTCATATTCCACTAACTTGTGTCAAAAAATAAAATCTCACATGAACTCACCATACCCCTCACGGAATCCAAATGCGTAAAATTTTTTAGACATTTATATTTCAGACTTCTTCTCACGCTTTAGGGCCTCTAGAATGCCAGGGCAGTATAAATACCCCACATGTGACCCCATTTCGGAAAGAAGACACCCCCAGGTATTCCGTGAGGGGCATATTGAGTCCATGAAAGATTGAAATTTTTGTCCCAAGTTAGCGGAAAGGGAGACTTTGTGAGAAAAAAATAAAAAATATAAATTTCCGCTAACTTGTGCCAAAAAAAAAAATTTCTATGAACACCTTGGGGTGTCTTCTTTCCAAAATGGGGTCACATGTGGGGTATTTATACTGCCCTGGCATTCTAGGGGCCCCAAAGCGTGAGAAGAAGTCTGGTATCCAAATGTCTAAAAATACCCTCCTAAAAGGAATTTGGGCACCTTTGCGCATCTAGGCTTCAAAAAAGTGTCACACATCTGGTATCGCCGTACTCAGGAGAAGTTGGGGAATGTGTTTTAGGGTGTCATTTTACATATACCCATGCTGGGTGAGATAAATATCTTGGTCAAATGCCAACTTTGTATAAAAAAATGGGAAAAGTTGTCTTTTGCCAAGATATTTCTCTCACCCAGCATAGGTATATGTAAAATGACACCCCAAAACACATTCCCCAACGTCTCCTAAATACGGAGATACCAGATGTGTGACACTTTTTTGCAGCCTAGGTGGGCAAAGGGGCCCATATTCCAAAGAGCACCTTTCGGATTTCACAGGTCATTTACCTACTTACCACACATTAGGGCCCCTGAAAAAAAATGCCAGGGCAGTATAACTACCCCACAAGTGACCCCATTTTGGAAAGAAGACACCCCAAGGTATTCCGTGAGGGGCATGGCGAGTTCCTAGAACTTTTTATTTTTTGTCACAAGTTAGTGGAAAATGATGATTTATTTTTTATTTTTTTTTCATACAAAGTCTCATATTCCACTAACTTGTGACAAAAAATAAAAACTTCCATGAACTCACTATGCCCATCAGCGAATACCTTGGGGTCTCTTCTTTCCAAAATGGCATCACTTGTGGGGTAGTTATACTGCCCTGGCATTCTAGGGGCCCAAATGTGTGGTAAGGAGTTTGTAATCAAATTCTGTAAAAAATGACCAGTGAAATCCGAAAGGTGCTCTTTGGAATATGGGCCCCTTTGCCCACCTAGGCTGCAAAAAAGTGTCACACATCTGGTATCTCCGTACTCAGGAGAAGTTGGGGAATGTGTTTTGGGGTGTCATTTTACATATACCCATGCTGGGTGAGAGAAATATCTTGGCAAAAGACAACTTTTCCCATTTTTTTATACAAAGTTGGCATTTGACCAAGATATTTCTCTCACCCAGCATGGGTATATGTAAAATGACACCCCAAAACACATTCCCCAACTTCTCCTGAGTACGGAGATACCAGATGTGTGACACTTTTTTGCAGCCTAGGTGGGCAAAGGGGCCCACATTCCAAAGAGCACCTTTCGGATTTCACTGGTAATTTTTTACAGAATTTGATTTCAAACTCCTTACCACACATTTGGGCCCCTAGAATGCCAGGGCAGTATAACTACCCCACAAGTGACCCCATTTTGGAAATAAGACACCCCAAGGTATTCGCTGATGGGCATAGTGAGTTCATGGAAGTTTTTATTTTTTGTCACAAGTTAGTGGAATATGAGACTTTGTATGAAAAAAAATAAAAAAATAAAAATCATCATTTTCCACTAACTTCTGACAAAAAATAAAAAATTCTAGGAACTCGCCATGCCCCTCACGGAATACCTTGGGGTGTCTTCTTTCCAAAATGGGGTCACTTGTGGGGTAGTTATACTGCCCTGGCATTTTCCAGGGGCCCTAATGTGTGGTAAGTAGGTAAATGACCTGTGAAATCCGAAAGGTGCTCTTTGGAATATGGGCCCCTTTGCCCACCTAGGCTGCAAAAAAGTGTCACACATCTGGTATCTCCGTACTCAGGAGAAGTTGGGGAATGTGTTTTGGGGTGTCATTTTACATATACCCATGCTGGGTGAGAGAAATATCTTGGCAAAAGACAACTTTTCCCATTTTTTTATACAAAGTTGGCATTTGACCAAGATATTTCTCTCACCCAGCATGGGTATATGTAAAAAGACACCCCAAAACACATTCCTCAATTTCTCCTGAATACAGAGATACCAGATGTGTGACACTTTTTTGCAGCCTAGGTGGGCAAAGGGGCCCATATTCCAAAGAGCACCTTTCGGATTTCACTGGTCATTTTTTACAGAATTTGATTTCAAACTCCTTACCACACATTTGGGCCCCTAGAATGCCAGGGCAGTATAACTACCCCACAAGTGACCCCATTTTGGAAAGAAGAGACCCCAAGGTATTTCGTGATGGGCATAGTGAGTTCATAGAACTTTTTATTTTTTGTCACAAGTTAGTGGAATATGAGACTTTGTAAGAAAAAAAAAAAAATCATCATTTTCCGCTAACTTGTGACAAAAAATAAAAAGTTCTATGAACTCACTATGCCCATCAGCGAATACCTTAGGGTGTCTACTTTCCGAAATGGGGTCATTTGTGGGGTGTTTGTACTGTCTGGCCATTGTAGAACCTCGGGAAACATGACAGGTGCTCAGAAAGTCAGAGCTGCTTCAAAAAGCGGAAATTCACATTTTTGTACCATAGTTTGTAAACGCTATAACTTTTACCCAAACCATTTTTTTTTTACCCAAACATTTTTTTTTTATCAAAGACATGTAGAACAATAAATTTAGAGCAAAATTTATATATGGATCTCGTTTATTTTGCAAAATTTTACAACTGAAAGTGAAAAATGTCATTTTTTTGCAAAAAAATCGTTAAATTTCGATTAATAACAAAAAAAGTAAAAATGTCAGCAGCAATGAAATACCACCAAATGAAAGCTCTATTAGTGAGAAGAAAAGGAGGTAAAATTCATTTGGGTGGTAAGTTGCATGACCGAGCAATAAACGGTCAAATTAGTGTAGGTCAGAAGTGTAAAAAGTGGCCTGGTCTTTCAGGGTGTTTAAGCACTGGGGGCTGAGGTGGTTAAATCTTGCTGGTTTACAAGAAGTATGTCTTTACGTTCCTAAGTTTAGCTGGTGGACTCAGGGGTATTGGAAGTAGTGTGTCACTACTAATCGGCACAGAGGGAAGTGCCAGAGTCCGGCTGAGAATCAGGGGAGTGGGGGAGTGTGACGATGCTGCAGCTGAGGCCCAGCGCAGAGCAGCGGGAGTCTTACTGGTGAGTGCCTAAGGATGCCCAGTAAATCGGGGCATAGAGGGCAAGGGGGGTACCTTAGAGCATGAGTCCTGATGCCCACTGAAGGCTACTCCGCTGATGTACGTTCCGATGTTCGGGTCACAAAATGGCGCCTGCTTGTAGATGGACGCTTCAGGCGCAATGTCCTTTCAGCTGCTGGGGCTCACCGGAGCTACGTATGGTACGGCTAAGGTGTAGCTTTTGTTCGGGCGCTGAGCATGTGGCTTTATGGCCTCCAGCGGTCAGTGGGTCCCCGGGAACGCCCACCCCGGATCAAATCTAGGCCGCGGATGTATCTCACTACTAGGCCGCAATGGTAGTTCAGGCCCGGGACCAGTTTGCTGCCCCAGAAAGGTCTCAAAATGATGGCTACTGTGTCCACAGACCCAATATGCCTATATTGTGAACTTTTTAGCCTTGGTAGGCTGAGGATGGGCTTAGATTAAAGAACTTTCAGCAGAGCTGTGTTACAAGACGTCTTCCTCCTTCCTCGGCTAGCCACGCCCCCCTCCCATGTCTCCTCTACTTTTTGATAACCTACTGAAAGTATATCAGTTAGTAATAGGAGACAGATACTGTAGGATCAGACTACACATTGTTTGATTGTAGTCTGTAACCACAGAGACAGAAATGTCAGTGTAGAAACAGTATATACATAACAGTAAGACATTTTTTATGCTAAAACTAAACAGTTTAATTCTTTGTTTGAGATGTAATGAAGCAATGAAATGACCAATATTGCATTGTTATATTGCTGGTAGCAGGCACTATAGTGTATCTCACCGTGTGTTTTATAGTACAAAAATGTAATTGTTGAACCAGTCCACTGATATTAAATATATATACATAGTTCAAGGAAATTTCACCACCAACACTGCATTTCAAAGTAAATTGACAATAGCAGTGTGTTTGTAGAAGGGAAGGGACATTTAAATACACCTCTGTCTTTAAATTACAGTAAACACACTTGCAATTTTGCTAGCACCGTTCAATAATATGTGCGTACCAAACCTTTGACTATTTAGTTAAGAAACCCATAAGTTTTAATTTAAAGGAAACTCATGAGATTTTATCTTTAGGCCTCATAATAAATTGTCTGGAAAATGGAAGAGTGCAAAACAAAAGACCGAAGTCTCATCTTCCCAGAGCCAACATATGGGTAGCAGCAGTAGCAGCACCAGCGAGTAGTAGTAGAAGTAGTAGGCCATAGTTCTCCCTTGCTTTTGAAAGGTGCAACATTATTAAGGACAAAGAGTATGATATTGTGGCCTGGATGGCTCACTCCTCCTCTCAGTCACAGCAGGATGATGTAGAGGTCACTGCTGAGTCTGATACCTGAGTGCCTTGGAGCCAGGGGTCATAGTATTCCCCCTGCTCCTCCTCCTTGTAACCCCAGAGAAGTCTTTCAGTTTCAGATTGCATCCTCTCTGTTTTCACTGCTCCCTCATAGTGGAGCACCTTGTTTCTTCCTAAGAAGAGACAAAAAATTAAAAACTACACAATAAGGAAAATATTCAAAAGAGTCTCACTGTTTATGAGTTGAGTGACAACAGTCAGCTTTTGGACTTCCACGAGGAGGGAGTTCAGGGGGAGGCGGGGAGCCCCATGTATAGCTATGTTGATGGTGGTAGTAAAAGCAGTGCAAGCAATAGTAGCACTTGAGGTAAATACAGAGGAAGGACTATGTGGTGGCCATAGTGCATAGTAACTGAATCAGTAATGTAACAGATTATGCATGAATAGTGAAGAAAGTGTACTAGATAGGTGTGTCTCTAAATTAGACCACCTGTTGAGACTAAGTTTGATGCGCAGTAAGTCTATGTGTAACAGAACAGATTAAGATTAAGTATGAATGGCAGAACTAGATCAATGGTGCCCAACCATTTTCCGTCTGAGGGCCGCACTAGACATGGTATATATTTTGCTGGCCAGAACCAGGTAGCTTTGCCAGAAAGAAATGCAAACACTATGAGAGGGCACGTGTGAGCATTACTAAAATACATAATACGTAGGCCTTCAAATCTGGGTTGGAGACTGCGTTTGGAGCCTCTGTTGCAGATTCTGTCGAAAGACCAGACAAAAAAGTCTTGTATGCAACACTTTTGTGTCCGGTAAAAAGACATGATCCCGAACTGAAACTGAACGGATCCCATCATAGTAGGTGGAGTCTGTTCAGCTTCTTACCTGTGGGGTGACAGGAGGAGGGGGAACCATGGTCACTAGTGGGGTGACAGGAGGAGGGGGGAGCAGGGTCACTAGTGGGGTTACAGGAGGAGGGGGAAGCAGGGTCACTAGTGAGGTGACAGGAGGAGGGTTGAGTAGGGTCACTAGTGGGGTGACAGGAGGAGGGGGAGCAGGGTCACAAATGGGGTGACAGGAGGAGGAAGGAGCAGGGTCACTAGTGGGGTGATAGGAGGAGGGGGGAGCAGGGTCACCGGGGACCAGTCACACGAGTCTGAGGCTCCTTACCTCTTCAGAGGCCCTGTCATGTTTCCCAAGGTCCTCAGGCAGCACGCCCCGCTCTCCTTACAACAGCCACCCCTGGAGCCAGCCCCTCCTCCTTTTCGCTCCCGCCACTTTCCCCTGCTGCAAGACCTGTATCGCTCCGGCGCACGCCTAAACCAACCAATAACAATGCTCATTGCTGTAAGGAGCTTTGCTATTGGTTATTTCAGGCACAGGCAGCATCACTGTGCTGCTTGTGCCATTCACAGCGCTCACTGCGCTGATGAATGTGGGGGAAAAGTCTAAAGTGTATTCGAACAGGCCGTATGACACAGCTTCATGGGCTGGATTTGGCCCGCGGGCCGTATTTTGGGCATCACTGAACTAGATATATGCGCCTATATTAGAACACCTGTTAACGCTGAGTCTGATGCACAGTAAGTCTATGCATAACAGAACAGATTAAGTATTAATGGCGCCTCTGCCTTCAGTGTATAAAAACTCTCCCTACGAACTCCCTACACTGTCCCTGCACTGTCCCTAGCCAATATTCTACAATCAAAAGCATTTTTAACCACTGTCCCTAGCGCTTGGCACTTCTGTCCCTATGCTCAGCTCACAGTAAAATGGCAGAGACCGGACAGTATGAGGCTTTTATAGGGCTGAGATATCACAGGAGATAGCTATTTGCTAATTGGCTGGCTGCAAGGCATTATGGGTCATATCGCATTCCTGCGCTTCTTAATTTCACTTTGTAACGTGTGTAGCCGCCTTTTTAGGAAAAAAAACTACTTGTTACCACGAAGCGCAAGAAAATTCGGATTTATGGTAAATCAACATTTTCCTGAAATTCAAATCAAATTCAATTGGTTTCACTTCAATTTGCTCAATACTATTCAGTATCATCAACATGATGGGACAATTATTGCATGTGCTACGCTAGGCCAAGGGCAAATCAGCAAACTGAGACATACTGCCTCAACACTTAGGTTCAGTCTTAGGGTACTTTCAAACTAGCGTGAAAGTTTTCCGGTATTGAGTTCCATCATAGGGGCTCAATACTAGTGTTGATCGAGGACCAAAGTGCTCGGGTGCTCTGGCCAAACACATCGGGAGGCTCCCGAGTATAATGGAAGTCAAAGGGAGAACGTGAGCATTAAACCAGGCATCCCCTGCTCTGAAGAGAGGAGGGTGCCTGATTCATAGGAAAAAGTCAGAAATTGATGGAAACACCAACACAATGGTTCTGGAACAGCATTGGGAGGATGTCTAGATGCATCTTGGACTCCCAGGTCACTGCTGAAAACGTTGTTGTCCGAGTAGTATGCCACTTTTACAGACTGACAATAATACGCACAAAACCAAAGATAAAATCAATTTTAGAGGAAAAATTGTTAGGAAACATTCTTTCCTGTATATTTACTTTTATATAAAGTGCAAGTGCTGCCAAAAATTACAAGCAAGAGGCACTCCGATACAACCTATATACCACATAAAGGAGGGCCTCATTCACATTTTGGTACAATTGTTCAGGTAGTAGGACTCCTACACTCATAAAGCCTATGCATTAAGTGAAAGGGCTGTCAAAAATTACAAGGAATCCGCACTCCAATACACCCTTTGTTACACTTAAAGGAGGGCATCATACACACCCTTGAAAAATTATGATTGATGGCCTGCTGTTGACCCTCTAAAACATTTGGAGCAAGGGCCTGCTGATCTGACCATCTAAAACATTAGGAGCGAGGGCCTGCTGCTGAGCTGACCCTCTAAAACATTATGGGTGAGGGTCTGCTGCTGAGCTGACCATCGAAAAAATTATGGTTGAGGGCCTGCTGCTGAACTGAGCCTCTAAAACATTATGGTTGAGGGCCTGCTGCTGAGCTAAACATTGAAAATATTTACAGTGTTCAAAGCAGGCCTGGTCGCCTGAATACTTCAGCTAGGAATAATCGAATAGGACTCCAGTTCTAATTTGTTGGTTTTCGGAACTGGGGCCATGATTAAGAGGGACAGCCAGGTGCATCCTTATTGCGCCGCTAGAGGTGAAATTCTTGCACCGGCGCAAGACGAACCAAAGCGAAAACATTTGCCAAGAATGTTTTCATTAATCAAAAATTATAGTCGGAGGTTCGAAGACTATCAGAGACTGTCGTAATTCCGACCATAAACGATGCCGACCTGCGATCCGGCGGTGTTATTACCATGACCCACCGAGTAGTTTCCGGGAAACCAAAGTCTTTGGGTTCCGGGGGGGTATGGTGGCAAAGATGAAACTTAAAAGAATTGACAGAAGGTCACCAGAAGGAGTGGAGCCTGCAGCTTAATTTGACTCAACACAGGAAACCTGATATGGCCCGGACACGGAAAGGATTTCTCGATTCTGTGGGTGCTGGTGCATGGACGTTCTTAGTTGGTGGAGCGATTTGTCTGGTTAATTCCGATAACAAACGAGACTCCTCCGTAATAACTATTTAAGCGACCCCTGGCGGTGAGGATTGTGTTGACCAGACTCTTGGATAGTGAGACTGGACTTGTAGGTAAGGGCATGCTGGTGAGCTCACCCTCTAAAAAATTATATGCCAGGGCCTACAGAAGATCTGACCCTTTAAAACATTATATGCGTGGGCTTGCAGGTGAGCTGACCTTGTGAAAGATTGTAGGTGAGGGCCTACAGGTGAGCTGACCCTGTAAAACATTATATGTGAGGGCCTACAGGTGAGCTGACCCTGTAAAACATTGTAGGTGAAGGGCTGCTGGTGAGCTTACCTTGTAAAAAACTTTATATGAGGGCCTGCTGGTGAGATGACCCTATAAAACATTATATGCGAGGTCCTGCTGGTGAGCTGACCCTGTAAAAGAATGTAGGTGAGGGCCTGCTGGTGATCTTACTATCTAAAAGGTTGTAGGTGAGGGCCTGCAGGTGAGCTGACCCTGTAAAAGATTGTAGGTGAAGGCCTGCTGGTGAGCTGACACTGTAAACGATTTTAGATGAAGGCCTGCTAGTGAGCTGACGCTGTAAACGATTTTAGGTGCAGGCCTGCTGGAGAGCTGACCCTGTAAAAGATTGTAGGTGAAGGCCTGCTGGTGAGCTTATACTGTAAATAGAGTTGAGCGAACACCTGGATGTTCGGGTTCGACGAGTTCGGCCGAACTTTCGAAAAAGTTCGGGTTCGGGATCCGAACTCGACCCGAACTTCATCCCGAACCCGAACCCCATAGAAGTCAATGGGGACCCGAACTTTTGGGCACTAAAAAGGCTGTAAAACACACCCGGAAAGGGCTAGAGGGCTGCAAAAGGCAGCAAAATGTAGTTAAATCCCCTGCAAACAAATGTAGATAGGGAAATGATGAGTTAACATAAAATAAATAAAAATTAAACAATATTAATTGGAGTGAGGTCCCATAGCACAGAATCAGGCTTCAAGTCACCCACCAATGGAGAAGGTCACTTACTATTATTTTGACCACAGCACCCAGACAAAGGAGAGAGGTCCCACAGCAGAGAACCAGGCATCATATCACCCACCACAGGAGTAGGCCACCATTTAGTTACTTTGACCCCTACACCCAGACGGAGGAGAGAGGTTACACAGCAGAGAATCAGGCATTTAGATCACCCACCACAGGAGTAGGCCACCATTGAATCAGACCCCGGCAACCATGTCAGATGGCACAAGCATAAGCTTTATATCAATCAGCACAGGAGAAGGCGACTTTGACAGACTTTGACCCCTACACCCGGACGGAGGAGAGAGGTTTCAAAGCAGAGAATCAGGCATTTAGATCACCCACCACAGGAGTAGGCCCCAATTTAATGGGACCCCGGCAACCATGTCAGATAGCACAACCATCAGCTTCATATCAATCAGCACAGGGGAAGGCGACTTTGAAAGACTTTGACCCCTACACCCAGACGGAGGAGAGAGGTTTCACAGCAGAGAATCAGGCATTTAGATCACCCACCACAGGAGTAGGCCCCCATTGAATCAGACCCTGGCAACCATGTCAGATGGCACAACCATCAGCTTTATATCAATCAGCACAGGAGAAGGCGACTTTGAAAGACTTTGACCCCTACACCCAGATGGAGGAGAGAGGTTTCACAGCAGAGAATCAGGCATCATATCAACCACCACAGGAGAAGCCACCATTTAGTTACTTTGACCCCTGCACCCAGGAAGAGGAGAGAGGCACCACAGCACATATTCTGGCATCATATCAGCCACCACAGGAGAAGCCACCATTGAGTTACTTTGACCCCCGCACCCAGGAAGAGGAGAGAGGCACCACAGCACATATTCTGGCATCATATCAGCCACCACAGGAGAAGCCACCATTGAGTTACTTTGACCCCCGCACCCAGGAAGAGGAGAGAGGCACCACAGCACATATTCTGGCATCATATCAGCCACCACAGGAGAAGCCACCATTGAGTTACTTTGACCCCTGCACCCAGGAAGAGGAGAGAGGCCCCACAGCACATATTCTGGCATCATATCAGCCACCACAGGAGAAGCCACCATTTAGTTACTTTGACCCCTTCACCCAAACAGAGGAGAGAGGTTCCACATCAGAGAATCAGGCATCATATCAACCACCACAGGAGTAGGCCACAATTTAATGGGACCCCGGCAACCATGTCAGATGGCACAACCATCAGCTTCATATCAATCAGCACAGGAGAAGGCGACTTTGAAAGACTTTGACCCCTACACCCAGACGGAGGAGAGAGGTTTCACAGCAGAGAATCAGGCATTTAGATCACCCACCACAGGAGTAGGCCCCCATTGAATCAGACCCTGGCAACCATGTCAGATGGCACAACCATCAGCTTTATATCAATCAGCACAGGAGAAGCCACCATTGAGTTACTTTGACCCCTGCACCCAGGAAGAGGAGAGAGGCCCCACAGCACATATTCTGGCATCATATCAGCCACCACAGGAGAAGCCACCATTTAGTTACTTTGACCCCTTCACCCAAACAGAGGAGAGAGGTTCCACATCAGAGAATCAGGCATCATATCAACCACCACAGGAGTAGGCCACAATTTAATGGGACCCCGGCAACCATGTCAGATGGCACAACCATCAGCTTCATATCAATCAGCACAGGAGAAGGCGACTTTGAAAGACTTTGACCCCTACACCCAGACGGAGGAGAGAGGTTTCACAGCAGAGAATCAGGCATTTAGATCACCCACCACAGGAGTAGGCCCCCATTGAATCAGACCCTGGCAACCATGTCAGATGGCACAACCATCAGCTTTATATCAATCAGCACAGGAGAAGCCACCATTGAGTTACTTTGACCCCTGCACCCAGGAAGAGGAGAGAGGCCCCACAGCACATATTCTGGCATCATATCAGCCACCACAGGAGAAGCCACCATTGAGTTACTTTGACCCCCGCACCCAGGAAGAGGAGAGAGGCACCACAGCACATATTCTGGCATCATATCAGCCACCACAGGAGAAGCCACCATTGAGTTACTTTGACCCCTGCACCCAGGAAGAGGAGAGAGGCCCCACAGCACATATTCTGGCATCATACTAACCACCACAGGAGAAGCCACCATTGAGTTACTTTGACCCCTGCACCCAGGAAGAGGAGAGAGGCCCCACAGCACATATTCTGGCATCATATCAGCCACCACAGGAGAAGCCACCATTGAGTTACTTTGACCCCCGCAGCCAGGAAGAGGAGAGAGGCACCACAGCACATATTCTGGCATCATATCAGCCACCACAGGAGAAGCCACCATTGAGTTACTTTGACCCCCGCACCCAGGAAGAGGAGAGAGGCACCACAGCACATATTCAGGCATCATATCACACACCACAGGAGAAGGCCTCTTTCAGTGATTTAGGCCTTTGGACCCAGACAGAGGAGAGAGGCACCACAGCACATATTCTGGCATCATATTAGCCACCACAGGAGAAGCCACCATTGAGTTACTTTGACCCCTGCACCCAGGAAGAGGAGAGAGGCCCCACAGCACATATTCTGGCATCATATCAGCCACCACAGGAGAAGCCACCATTGAGTTACTTTGACCCCTGCACCCAGGAAGAGGAGAGAGGCCCCACAGCACATATTCTGGCATCATACTAACCACCACAGGAGAAGCCACCATTGAGTTACTTTGACCCCTGCACCCAGGAAGAGGAGAGAGGCCCCACAGCACATATTCTGGCATCATATCAGCCACCACAGGAGAAGCCACCATTTAGTTACTTTGACCCCTGCACCCAGGAAGAGGAGAGAGGCACCACAGCACATATTCTGGCATCATATCAGCCACCACAGGAGAAGCCACCATTTAGTTACTTTGACCCCTTCACCCAAACAGAGGAGAGAGGTTCCACATCAGAGAATCAGGCATCATATCAACCACCACAGGAGTAGGCCACAATTTAGTTTATTTGACCCCTGCACCCAGGAAGAGGAGAGAGGCCCCACAGCACATATTCTGGCATCATATCACACACCACAGGAGAAGGCCTCTTTCAGTGATTTAGGCCTTTGGACCCAGACAGAGGAGAGAGGTCAGAGATTAGCTTCATATCCCCCAGCACAGCAGAAGACCGCTTTATTTGACTTAGGCCTCAGCACCCAGACAGAAGACAGAGGTAGCATGGCAGAGGTTATGGCTTCATGTCACCCGTTAGTTTAACCGGCCACTTTCATCTGGTTAGGCCCCGGCGCCCAGACAGAGAAGAGTTTCATTCAACTGTGGGTTTCATAAAATTTGTATCAAATAAAGAAGTGGCCCGTAGCACAACAATACATGTTTTAGGCAGTTAATAAGGACTACTCTGCACAAGGGAGGGACAGGTCCTGTGGGATCCATGCCTGGTTCATCTTTATGAAGGTCAGCTTGTCCACGTTGGCTGTGGACAGGCGGCTGCGTTTGTCAGTAATGACGCCCCCTGCAGTGCTGAATACGCGTTCAGATAAAACGCTGGCCGCCGGGCAGGAAAGCACCTCCAAGGCATAACATGCTAACTCTGGCCACGTGGACAATTTCGAAACCCAGTAGTTGAATGGGGCCGAACCATCCGTCAGGATGTGGAGGGGTGTGCAGACATACTGTTCAACCATGTTAGTGAAATGCTGCCTCCTGCTAACACGTTCCGTATCAGGTGTCGGTGCAGATAGCTGTGGCGTGGAGACAAAACTTTTCCACATTTCTGCCATGCTAACCCTGCCCTCAGATGAGCTGGCCGTGACACAGCTGCGTTGGCGACCTCTTGCCACTCCTCTGCCTTCACCTTCCACCTGTTCCCCTGTGACATGTGGGAATGCTCTCAAGAGCGCCTCTATCAGCGTGCGCTTGTACTCGCGCATCTTACGGTCGCGCTCCAGTTCAGGAATTAAAGTGGGCACATTGTCTTTATACCGGGGATCCAGCAGGGTGGCCACCCAGTAGTCTGCACACGTTAAAACGTGGGCAACTCTGCTGTCGTTGCGCAGGCATTGGAGCATATATTCGCTCATGTGGGCCAGGCTACCCATGGGTAAGGACAAGCTGTCCTCTGTGGGAGGCGTATCGTCATCGTCCACCGTATCCCCCCAGCCACGCACCAGTGATGGGCCTGGGCTGCCACCTCGCTGTGAACTTGCGTCATCCTCGTCCCCCTCCACCTCCTCCTCCTCATCCTCCTCGTCCTCCAGTACAGTGCCTTGGCTGGCGACTTGTGAACCTGTCCTCTGCTGCTTAAACAAACCTCCCTCTGAGCCACTTCGAACAGACTGGCCCGAAAGTGTTAGAAACGAGCCCTCATCCTCCTCCTCCTCCTCCACCTGGGCCACCTCCTCTAACATTATTGCCCTAAGTGTTTTCTCAAGGAGACATAGAAGTGGTATTGTAACGCTGATAACAGTGTCATCGCCACTGGCCATGTTGGTGGAGTACTGGAAACAGCGCAGCAGGGCACACAGGTCTCGCATGGAGGCCCAATCATTGGTGGTGAAGTGGTGCTGTTCGGCAGTACGACTGACGCGAGCGTGCTGCAGCTGAAACTCCACTATGGCCTGCTGCTGCTCGCACAGTCTCTCCAGCATGTGCAAGGTGGAGTTCCACCGGGTGGGCACGTCGCATATGAGGCGGTGAGCGGGAAGGCCGAAGTTCCGCTGTAGCGCAGACAGGCGAGCAGCGGCAGGATGTGAACGGCGGAAGCGCGCACAGACGGCCCGCACTTTATGCAGCAGCTCTGACATGTTGGGGTAGTGGTGAATGAACCTCTGCACCACCAAGTTCAGCACATGCGCCAGGCAAGGGATGTGCGTCAAACCGGCTAGTCCCAGAGCTGCCACGAGATTTCGCCCATTATCGCATACCACCAGGCCTGGCTTGAGGCCCACCGGCAGAAACCACTCGTCGGTCTGTTGTTCAATACCCCGCCACAACTCCTTTGCGCTGTGGGGCCTGTCCCCCAAACATATGAGTTTCAGAATGGCCTGCTGACGTTTACCCCGGGCTGTGCTGAAGTTGGTGGTGAAGGTGTGTGGCTGACCGGATGAGCTGGTGGAAGCAGTGGAGGAGGAAGCCGAGTAGGAGGAGGAGGCTACAGGAGGCAGAGAATGATGCCCTGCGATCCTAGGGGGCGGAAGGACGTGCGCCAAGGAACTGTCCGCCGGGGGCCCAGCCGCCACTACATTCATCCAGTGTGCAGTTAGTGAGATATAGCGTCCCTGGCCGTGCTTACTGGTCCACGTATCTGTGGTTAGGTGGACCTTGCCACAAATGGCGTTGCGCAGTGCACACTTGATTTTATCGGACACTTGCATGTGCAGGGAAGGCACGGCTGTCTTGGAGAAGTAGTGGCGGCTGGGAACCACATACTGCGGGACAGCCATGTCCATCAGCTGTTTGAAGCTGTCTGTGTCCACCAGCCGGAATGACAGCATTTCAAAGGCCAGCAGTTTAGAAATGCTGGCGTTCAGGCCAAGGGCTCGAGGGTGACTCGGGGGGAATTTGCGCTTCCTCTCTAAGGTTTGAGATATTGAGAGCTGAACGCTGCTGTGTGATATAGTGGAGACGCTAGTTGACGGTGGCGGTGGTGGTGGTGTCGGTGGCACATCCTCTGTTTGCTGCTCGGCAGGTGGCAACATTCCTCTCGAGGCGGAAGCCGAGGCAGCAGCGGTAGAGGGAGCAGGGGGAGCCTCAGCGAGTGCCTGGTTTTTAAGGTGTGTACGCCACTGCAGTTCATGCTTTGCATGTAGATGCCTGGTCATGCAGGTTGTGCTGAGGTTCAGAACGTTAATGCCTCGCCTCAGGCTCTGATGGCAGAGCGTGCAAGTCACTCGGGTCTTGTCGGTAGGACATTGTTTAAAGAAGTGCCATGCCAGGGAACTCTTTGAAGCTGCCTTTGTGGGGATGGGTCCCTGTTGGCGATGTCCAGTAGCAGGCGAACTCTGGGGGCGGCGGCTCGTCTGCTTTGGCCCCCTGCTCCCTCTTTGGCTTCGCTGTTGTCTCGGTCTCACCACTACCTCTTCCTCTGAACTGTGAAAGTCATCGCCACGACCTTCAGTCCATGTGGGGTCTAAGACCTCATCGTCCTCTGCATCGTCTTCCACCCAGTCTCCCTCCCTGACCTCCTCCTGTTCAGTCTGCACACTGCAAAAAGACGCGGCAGTGGGCACCTGTGTTTCGTCATCATCAGAGAGTCGGTGACTCTGCTGTGGTGGTATTCCCATGTCCTCTTCATCTGGAGACATAAGTGGTTGTGCGTCAGTGCATGGTATGTCTTCCTCCACTGGGGAAGGGCTAGGTGGACGCCCCTGGGAAACCCTGGAAGCAGAGTCTTCAAACAGAAGAAGAGACTGCTGCATAACTTGTGGCTCAGACCGTTTCCCTGATATGCTTGGGGGTGATGTGACAGACTGATGGGCTTGGTTTTCAGGTGCCACCTGTGCGCTTTCCGCAGAAGACTGGGTGGAAGACCATGTGGTGAACGTGCTGGAAGCACTGTCGGCCACCCAATCGATTAATGCCTGTACCTGCTCAGGCCTTACCATCCTAAGAGCGGCATTGGGCCCCACGAGATATTGCGGTACATTCTGCCGGCTAGTTGAGGGAGTTCTTTCCCTACTGTGTGCGCCTGGGGCCGAACGGCCACGTCCTCTACCAGCAACAGAGGCTCCACGGACACCACCACGACCGCGTCCTCATCCCTTAATAGTATTTTTCTTCATTGTTGCGATTCAACTCGCACCACAATGAAATATATTATTTTTTATAAGCAAAATCCCCTCACTGGAATACTTTCAGTCTTTTGACTGTATGGATTACAGATGGAATGACTGTTATATGTGAGTACCGCTTTCTTTGACAGATTCTAGTATGGGTACATATATGTTTTCCCAACCCCAGCACATTAGTTTGCTAATTCCAGATGTATGAAACGCAGGCCTAACTGTATCTAGTATATTGAACGCCAGATAAACTAACTTGGCCTTTTTTAAATAAATAAAAAATTCCCTCACTGGAATACTTTCAGTCTTTTGACTGTATGGATTACAGATGGAATGACTGTTATATGTGAGTACCGCTTTCTTTGACAGATTCTAGTATGGGTACATATATGTTTTCCCAACCCCAGCACATTAGTTTGCTAATTCCAGATGTATGAAACGCAGGCCTAACTGTATCTAGTATATTGAACGCCAGATAAACTAACTTGGCCTTTTTTAAATAAAAAAAATCCCCTCACTGGAATACTTTCAGTCTTTTGACTGTATGGATTACAGATGGAATGACTGTTATATGTGAGTACCGCTTTCTTTGACAGATTCTAGTATGGGTACATATATGTTTTCCCAACCCCAGCACATTAGTTTGCTAATTCCAGATGTATGAAACGCAGGCCTAACTGTATCTAGTATATTGAACGCCAGATAAACTAACTTGGCCTTTTTTAAATAAAAAAAATTCCCTCACTGGAATACTTTCAGTCTTTTGACTGTATGGATTACAGATGGAATGACTGTTATATGTGAGTACCGCTTTCTTTGACAGATTCTAGTATGGGTACATATATGTTTTCCCAACCCCAGCACATTAGTTTGCTAATTCCAGATGTATGAAACGCAGGCCTAACTGTATCTAGTATATTGAACGCCAGATAAACTAACTTGGCCTTTTTTAAATAAAAAAAAAATTCCCTCACTGGAATACTTTATGGCTTTTCACTGTATGGATTACAGGTGGACTGGTATTAGTAGGGGTGACACAAGCACACCCAAGTCCCTGATGTAGGATTTCTATGGCACAGACCACTATTACAAGTGATTAATGGACGTTGGGAGAGATTGTGCTGCAGCACTAGTCCCAAGATGGCCGCCGCCTATCAGCCCAGTAACATGTGCCACAAAATGGTCTGCACAACCTTTAAAAAAAATAGCCTTGGACTGTGCTGCTAAATCGCTATTGGTCTGAATCCCAGGTGTAGATGTCTGACTTGTTTGGAGCTTTGGAATGCACACTGTGGCAGCTTCTGCTGCAGCACTACAAGTCGCAAAATGGCGGCCGGCGGTCAGCCCAGGTACATGTGGATGGAAAAATCACTCTGGCCACTCTAAAAATAGCCAATCCCTATCAAAAAAGCAGCTCAGCTGCAGTTGTTCAGATGAATCACAGGTGGAGGAGAGAAATTTGCTTCCAGTTATTCAATTATCCCTGCCTATTCTCGCCCTAGCATCAGCTGCGTCTATCCCTGTTCTATTCACATCGGGAGTGAGCACGTCCCGACGTGCGCACAAGCTTATAAAGAGGCTGAGTCACATGCTGCACTTGGCCAATCACAGCCTTGCCAATAGTAGGCATGGCTGCGATGGCATCTTAGGGCAAGTAGTATGATGCATGTTGATTGGCTGCTTTGCAGCCTTTCAAAATGCGCCAAAATACATGCCGAACGACGAACCCGAACCCGAACTTTTACGAAAAAGTTCGGGTCCGTGTCACGAACACCCCAAAATTCGGTACGGACCCGAACTATGCTCGAACTGTTCGCTCAACACTAACTGTAAACTATTTTAGGTGCAGGCCTGCTGGAGAGCTGACCCTGTAAAAGATTGTAGGTGAAGGCCTGCTGGTGAGCTGATACTGTAAACTATTTTAGGTGCAGGCCTGCTGGAGAGCTGACCCTGTAAAAGATTGTAGGTGAAGGCCTGCTGGTGTAAAAATTATATGCGAGGGCCTGCTGGTGAGCTGACCCTATAAAACATTATATGCAAGGGCCTGCTGGTGAGCTGACCCTGTAAAAGAATGTTGGTGAGGGCCTGCTGGTGAGCTGACTATCTAAAAGATTGTAGGTGAGGGCCTGCAGGTGAGCTGACCCTCTAAAACATTACATGCAAGGGCCTTCAGGTGAGCTGTCCCTGTAAAAGATTGTAGGTGAAGACCTGCTGGAGAGCTGACCCTGTAAAAGATTTTAGGTGCGGGTCTGCTAATGAGCTGACACTGTAAAATATTGTAGGTGAAGGCTTCATGGTGAGCTTACCCTGTAAAAAATTGTATGCGAGGGCCTGCTGGTGAGCTGACCCTATAAAACATTATATGCGAGGGCTTGATGGTGAGATGACTCTCTAAAAGATTGTACGTGAGGGCCTGAAGGTGAGCTGACCCTCTAAAACATTATATGCGAGGGCCTTTAGGTAAGCTGACCCTGTAAAAGAATATAGGTGAAGGCCTGCTGGTGAGCTGACCCTCTAAAAAATTATATGCGAGAACCTGCTGGTGAGCTGACCCTGTAAAACATTATATGTGAGGGCCTGCTGGTGAGTTGACCCTCTAAAAAAGTATATACGAGGGTCTGCAGCTGAGCTGACCGTGTAAAACATTATATCCTAAAGGTATAATGGGGACTGCGTAACGTTGGACGGCCGCTGACATCAGGGTGCAGAAGGCCTTAGTGTCCACAAGCCTAAATGTCAACATTTCCAGGGCAATTAATTTGGAAAACTGTGCATTTAGTTGTATGGCCTGTATGTGGGAGGCTGGGTATTTACGCTTGCGTTCAAATGCCTGGGGTAAGGACATTTGGACACTGTGCTGTGATACGGAAGTGGATGTGGTTCCTGATGGTGTCTGCCAAGGTCCAGGTGCAGGGCAGGAGGCATCCTGGCCTGCGCCTTCGACAGGGGATTGGCCAGCATATAAAACAGGGAAAGAGGAGGCAGTGGTGTGACCTGCAGACACAGATTGCGGACCCATGCGTTTTGTCCTACTTATTACGGTGCTTGGATGTCATGTGGGGGATCATGCTGGTGGTGGTGAGGTTGCTCGTGTTCACGCCCCAGCTCATTTTGGTTCTGCACAGGTTGCAAACTACAATTTTTTTGTCATCCGCACTTTCCTCAAAAAAGCGCCAGACTGCAGAACACCTACCCCTTGGCAAGGAAGATTTCCGCAAGGGGGTGCTCCGGGGAACAGTTGCGGGCCTGTTTGGTGTGGCCCGCCTTCTCCCTTTTGCCACCCCACTGTGTCTTCCAGCCTGTTGCAGTGAAACAGATCCCTCCCCTCTGTACCGCTGACCTCGCTCGGCTTTCCACCTTCCCAGGTTGGGTCAGTGACTTTATCGTCCACCACCTCCTCTTCCACTTCCTCACTTTGCTCAACCTCCTGACTTATTTACCTAACCACTACCTCAGTGATTGACAACTGTGTCTCATCCTCTTCATCAACCTCTTGAGACAGTAATTGCCGTTGAGTTATTGGCAACTGTGTCTCATCATCATCCACCTCATTAAACAGTAATTGCCGTTCCCCACCATAATCTTCTTGTTATTGTGGATGCTCAAGAGTTTAGGAATCAAGGTGCAAGATCTGTCCCTCTTCAATCGTGCTTGGCGAGAGGGCCAAATTAATGAATGGCGCTGAAAAGAGCTCCTCGGAATATCCAAGTGTGGGATCACTTGTTTGCCCAGAATCTCCATGGTGGGAGGAAGGAGGATCAGGGTGAGGATTGGGTTGAGCAGACTCTTGGCTACTGAGACTGGCTTGGTGGATGACAGGGTTTTGCTTAAGCAACTGGAAGCATTATCTGCTGCAATCCAACCAACCACCTGGTCGCACTGGTCTGAATTCAAGAGTGGTGTCCTGCGCCGCCCTGCAAACTGGGACATGAAGCTAGGTATTGTGAATGATTGTTTTTCTTGTGCTCTGGCAGCAGGCAAATTTTCACCGGGCCCAGGGCCACGATGTCTGCGTGCACCATCAGCATCATGGCCACTGCCCCATCCCTTACTGCTCGCCTTCTTCATATTAAATGTTATATATGATTGAAAGTCTGTCACACGTACAGTAGCGTAGGATTTGGAAGTGTATGCACAAACAAATTAAAAAAGGTATTTGGGATGTGGAAAAGTCACACAGCAGATATATTGCAGATAATTTCAATGCTGTCACCAGTGGCTAATGAAAAATTAAAAAAGGTATTTGGGATGTGGAAAAGTCACACAGCAGATATATTGCAGATAATTTCAATGCTGTCACCAGTGGCTAATGAAAAATTACAGGGAATGTCACAGGTATTTGGGATGAGGAAACGTTATACAGGAGAGGTACCACCGGAAATGACACTGTTCGCAGCATCTATGCAAAAAAGTACAATGTATGTCACAGATAAATTTTTGAAGCGCACACGTTACACTGCAGATGTGGCACTGGTTATGTCACTGTCAGAATCGGGCACCATCTATTGAAAAAGTACACTGTATGTCACAGATATTTTTTGGATGCGCAGACTTTACACAGGAGATGTGGCGCAGCTAATGTCACTGTCCGCAGCGGACACCATCTACGGAAAAAGTACACTTGATATCACAGATATTTTTTAGACGGCCACACTTTACACAGGAGATGTGACTCAGATAATGTCACCTTCCATAGCGGACACCGTCTACGGAAAAAGTACACTGGATGTCAGATATTTTTGGGATGTGCACACTTTACACAGGAGATTTTGGTGCAGCTAATCTCACTGTCCGCAGCGGACACCGTCTACGGAAAAAGTACACTTGATGTCATAGATATTTTTTGGGATGCGCACACTTTACACTGGAGATGTGGCTCAGCTAATGTCACTGTCCGCAGTGGACACAGTCTACGGAAAAAGTATACTGAATGTCATAAATACATTTTTTCAGCGCACGCGTTACACTGCAGATGTGGCACTGGTTATGTCACTGTTAGGCCTCTTTCACACGGGCGTTGCGGGAAAAGGTGCGGGTGCGTTGCGGGAACATGAGCGATTTTTCCGCGCGAGTGCAAAACATTGTAATGCGTTTTGCACTCGCGTGAGAAAAATCGTGCATGTTTGGTACCCAAACCCGAACCTGTTCACAGAAGTTCGGGCTTGGATCGGTGTTCTGTACATTGTATTATTTTCCCTTATAACATGGTTATGAGGGAAAATAATAGCATTCTTAATACAGAATGCATAGTACAATAGGACTGGAGGGGTTAAAAAAAAAGAAAAAATTATTTAACTCACCTTAATCCACTTGCTCGCGCAGCCCGGCATCTCTTCTGTCTTCTTTTTTGCTGTGTGCAGGAAAAGGACCTGTGGTGACGTCACTCCGGTAATCACATGGTCCATCACATGGTCCATCACCATGGTAAAAGATCATGTGACGGACCATGTGATGACCGGAGTGACGTCACCACAGGTCCTTTTCCTGCACACAGCAAAAAAGAAGACAGAAGAGATGCCGGGCTGCGCGAGCAAGTGGATTAAGGTGAGTTTTTAACCCCTCCAACCCTATTTTACTATGCATTCTGTATTCAGAATGCTATTATTTTCCCTTATAACCATGTTAAAAGGGAAAATAATAATAATTGGGTCCCCATCCCGATCGTCTCCTAGCAACCGTGCACGAAAATCGCATCGCATCTGCACTTGCTTGCAGATGCTTGCGATTTTCACGCAACCCCATTCATTTCTACGTGAAAAACGCACAAAGAGGAGCATGCTGCGATTTTCACGCAAAGCACAAGTTATGTGTGAAAATCACCGCTCGTGTGCACAGCCCCATAGAAATGGATCAGGATTCAGTGTGGGTGCAATGTGTTCACTCACGCATCGCATTCGCGCGGAATACTCGCCCGTGTGAAAGGGGCCTTAGAAGCAGACACCGTCTATTGAAAAAGTACACTGTATCTCACAGATATTTTTTGGATGCGCAAACTTTATACTGGAGATGTGGAGCAGCTAATGTCGCTGTCTGCAGCGGTCTAACTATTCTACGCTATTTAGCGCAGGATACTCTAAAAATAGATATTGCTGCCACACACAATAGTCCTTAGAAGGACTTTTGGGTCTGTAAAGTTTTAGCTATTTAGCGCAGTTTGCGCTAAAAAAAACGATATTGCTGCTGCTACACACAAAAGTCCTTAAAAGTTCTTTTTGGTCTGTAAAGTTTAATCAATTTAGCGCTGGTTGCTCTAAAAATATAGATTGCTGCTGCCACACACAATAGTCCTTAAAAGGACTTTTGGGTCTCTGAAAATTTTTTGTGGTAAAAATATTCTTAAATCACTCCCTGCACTGTCTGTCCCTTCCTTAGCACAGCTCTCCCTGACTAAGAATGAGCCAAATATGCGTCACCGGGTGCTATATAGCACCCGATGATGCATTCTGGCCAGCCAATCACTGTAATGCCAGCAGTCAACATAGCTACGGCATTACTGTGAGGGCAGTACTTACCTGCACGTTTATTGGCTGCGTAGCAGCCAAGAAACGTGCAGGCGCGGACTAGATCATTGCGCTCGAGCACATGTGGTTTTCTTCCAAATACCGCCATGTCCCAAACATCGAGATGCTTTAGCCGAACTAGTGTCCAGGAAGAAGTATAAACCGCAAAGTAAGGCAGTATAGGAGGGATTATAAAGAAAGACGATTAGTCGAAATAAGTGACACCTGGCAGAAGGAAAGGAGATGAGAAAGTGAAACCAAAACAAAGAACATCATACAAGAGGTAGAGAAGAACGTCTGCAAGACCTTCTCACAGAACTGGCGGTGACAATACTGTAATATTGGCCCAAACTATCCCAGTATGCTCTGTTTTCAAGTGTCATCTCAGAGAGGGTTTCAGTGCATCAGGGGACATTGTGACACCCAAACTGACAAATTTGTCCTCCACCATTGTATAAAACATCCCTTTTGTCAAAATGAACAAGGCTTGAATCCATGAGAATTTTCACACTCCTCCTCCTGAAGTTCATGGTGTCCCATCATGCCACTGCTGCTGTCTATGAACCTACTATCATGTTCTGTACGGTATGACTTTTGCTGCCTCCATCAAGCCAATATCGCTGCCTGCCTGTCATCATGCTCCATTGTATATGTCTGCTGCTGCCACTCACTATCATGCAACTGCCACTGTCTGCCTACCATCATGTTTTGTACCATATGGCTGTTACTGCCGCCATTGCCACTATCATGCCACTACCGTTGTCTGCCTGCCTATCACCATGTTCTGTATCATATGGCTGCTGCTGCAGCCTCAGCTGCTACTCCCAACTCCCAATCCCCTACTGCCACTTTCATTACCCCTACAGCCACTACAATTACTGCTACACAGTCGGCAGTACTACTACCCTTAAACAGCTGCACACATATCTACTGCATTGTCTACTGCATGCTTTGCTGCTACTGCTGCCACTGCTACTGTGCAACATGGCACTATTACTTTAATCTTTCTACATCCACACTACGCTGCTGATGCTCCCAATTAAAGGAGGAATTATTCTAGGCTTCTTCAGAACAAGCCACTCTTTCTTCTGACAATTAAGGCTTGTGAGTGTATAAATACGGGCAGGCATTCTGCCCCAATTAAGACATATTTTTGGACGCTTGTGCAGAACAATCTACTCTTTCTTAGTGTTAATCAAGCACCAAAGTGCTCGGGTGCCCGAGTAGAACACTTTGGGATGCTCGGGTGCTCGGCAATGGGAGAACCCGAGCATTAAACCAGGTACGCCTTGCTCTGAAGAGGGGAGGGTGTCTGGTTCATAGTAAAAGGTCAGAAATTGATGAAATGGTTCGGGAACAGCATTGGGAGGATGTCTGGATACATCTTGGACTCCCAGGTCGCTGCTGGGAACGATGTTGTCCGAGTAGTATGCCACTTTTACAGACTGACAATAATACGCACCAAACCAAAAATAAAATTTTTGAGGAAAAATTGTTAGGAAACATTCTTTCCTGTATATTTACTTGTATATTGTGACAAAAGCATCTTCGTCACTGGGAGTTGGAGAGGCCTGCTTGCCAGCCTCTTGCCCTGTGATTATGGCCCCTGGGACACTATTTGGTCATATTGGATTTTTAAGGCACTGTATCTGCCCCTTGGACTTTTTACTGGAACAGATTCAAACATGTGGCGGCAGCCATCTTAAATTGTCCAGCAGTGTTTTTTTTTTGTTTATTTTTTTTATTTTTTATTTATTTAACGTAACAAGGTACATGTAGAGAATCTGATACGCCTAGCAAGGCGCAGTAGATGCATAGGAGTAATATAGATCATATAGAGACATAAACAGGCAGGTGACATTATTTCCACTCACATTACATTCCAATCACATTACATTCGGTAAAAGAGTCAAGTTAGCCGAATACAGGAGAAATCGGTCTATAATATGTTGGCATATTGCTGAATAAAAGCTTTGTAAAGGATTCGGCAAGGCATCTAATATTTAGTTGGGCATATTGAGTGTGTATAGGCATCTTCTACATTAGAAGGGAAGGTGTGTGAGCCATAGGTGTTAATTTGGATGTCTAAACTCCTGACATAGTTGCCATTGACGCTGGAACTTTAGATGATTGCGAGCTTCCCATGAGGAAAGTTCCTCAAATCGATAAACCTGGTCAACTTTCAGTTTCCATTGTTCTATGGAGGGAGGGGTAGTAGATAACCAGTATTTTGGTATTAGTAAACGAGCGGCTATCAGGAATTGCCGAAAGAGAAAAGAAAGGGGATATGATGCAGCATTATCATCAAGGTTAAGTAGGGCTTTACATGCGGACATCTGCACCTTAGTATGACATATTTGATTGCTAATCTGGAAGATTTCTTTCCACCAAGCATTTATGGTAGGGCAGTCCCACCAAATGTGGATGAAGGTTCCTCTACTGTCAAGGCACCTCCAGCATCTGTCTGAGGCTGTTGCTTAGTATAACGAAGTTATATCTGGTGTTTTATACCATCTAGTTAGGATTTTATATGTAAGTTAGGATTTTATATTTTTATGTATGCGGACACACCTAGATGACTTGTGTGAGGAAGATAGTAAGTTTGACAGTGTTAGAATAGGGAATTCCTGTCCTAGGTCCCTCTCCCAGTTTCCATTGAAAGCTGGTTTAGTAAGTAGGAATGGAGTGTTTAGTTTTTTTAAAAGTTGCGAGATAAGTTTTCTCGGGGGGATAGGGCTAGCAATAATTGATTCAGACCATAGTAAAGGGCGATAAAGGTCGCTCTTCGATATGTGCTGAGAGATAAAGGAGTAGAGATATGATGTTGAGGATAAGTGCAGGTGACTTGTAGTGAATACTTTTTGAAATTCCTTAATCTGGAGTAGAGAACCATCTGGACCAAAGAATGAGAGGACAGAGGTGGACGAGTCTCTCAAATCTCGTGGGGTACATTCAATCACAGCAGGAAGGGCTGTTTCCAGGGTGTCTCTAATCGAGAGAAGGGGAGACGGGAAGGGTATTGAGCAGTGGGATGATTGAAACCATTTCCACGTGTTGAGAGTAGCTTGAATAATTGGATATGGCGAGGATGGGATGTTACTTAAACTGTTATTTCCCAATAGGAGGGATCGGAAAGGTTTGTTTAAAAGTTCCTGTTCTATTGTGACCCATGATTTGGGGTTGGAGGGTCTAAGCCAATCTATTATTCTGGACAAAAGAACTGCTCTGCCATACATTTCGGGATCTGGCAAGGCAACCCCTCCTGCATGTTTGGGACGTGAGAGGAGATCGTAAAATAATCTGGGTTTCTTCCCATTCCAAATGAATGAGCGGAACAGTTTCTTCAGGAAATTGTAGTAGGATTTGGGAATCTATATAATATTTACAAATGCCTAGCTAGGCAGAGAAACCTATCTTGACCCAGGTATTAAAACTTCACTTTTAATGAGATAATTTTAAAAGTATGTATATTGTGTGTGTGCAACATACACTCTTTAATTGAAATGAAGACAACCAAAGAAAAATTTAAAATTAAAAATACAAAGCACCTCGACTCTAATAACAGTGATACCTGCACTAAGTGAGGGGAGGGGAGAATTGCTCTATCTCTCACTGCATATCCCTATAAGCAGGGTGCCACTGTCACTGGCGGAGCTACACACTGCCTTGACGCTGTCAGCGGTTCACTGCACGCTATAAAGGGTTGTCAGGATACCCTTGAAGGGTGGCGTGGGAAGGAGAACACTACCCACCATTCATATATGTTGCATAAAGCGTTTAATTCTCAGACTGGAGTGATTGTATAACTGAAAACGCACAGAGATGCAGTGTTCAGCAGCTGTACTCAGCCTACTGAATGTTTGACCTGCACCAGACAACGACAGCTGAATGGCCGTGGAACTGTGGTGGCCAGTGAGGAGGTGCAATGCAGGTAAAATCTATTACTGCCCCCCGACATGTTTCGCCAGAGTTCTGGCTTCTTCAGGGGCAAATGGGCAGCGACGAATGGCCCCAAAAAACTGTAAGTTTAAATATTGTGGTTACTTTGATTGGCATCTGTACATGCCAAATCAGCCCACTGCACACGGCACGAGCGTCCAATCAGAGCCATGGGCCATCCCCTTCATTCATCCCATTGGAGCACCGTAAAGCACGCCCACCCGACACGTCAGAGGTGACGCTCTGCGTGAGGGGAGGATGCGCGAACACTTAGATTGTGTGCACTACAGTGATGACGCGCGTATGTCTGTCGCCCTTTGCAGTCGTCACCTGTGAACTGCGCATGCGCTGCGCTCCTTGTATGTGCGCACAGACTTGGACGTGAGGGAAGAGATGAAGAAAAAAGGGATAACTGGATGATGCGCCCAGACTAGACTAGAGGGGGTGGTAGGTAACCTTGGAGATGCATCACCATCCAACCAGATGCCATGTTGGAAGCTGCGACTACTGTGCCAACGATTGTCCAGTGGAACACTATATTATATGATTATATAGTTACTCATCAGCTCACCTTATTCCTCTGGCATTACATCAAAGGACAGATCAAGGGCTGGAGACAAAAAATGGCACATTATGGCAGTTGGCACTGTGTCATCACAGCAGTTGTTCCAAAAATAAAGACAAAATGATGGGTGGAGTGGCAAAAACTCTGGTGGCTGTAACTATTATAGAACAAACAGTAGCTGGGGGCCATACAAACCATTCTTTGGTTAAGTGTCAAAACTTATAACAAAAATTGACAAACGAGACAAAATCAGAAACAAAACAAAATAGCAAACTGCACCTCTCCTAATCATCCGAGAAAAGCAGTGAAGGCAAATCCTTCATTAAGCCCTTTGGGGCTCAGGCTGTCCAATCGGTAAATCCACCTGGTTTCTTCCTGCAGCAGGATGGCATCAAGATCTCCTCTTCTGGCACCCAGGGTTTTCTTACATATACCCCAAAATTTAAGTACCTTATAATCCCCTCCATGATAGGCTCTGACATGCCTGGAGACAGAGGTGTCAGCTTTGGTATTAATACTACTGATGTGCTGACAAATCCTTCTGCGAAACTCTTGAGATGTCTTTTCCACATAAATCTTAAGACAGGGACATTGAATAACATAGACAATTCCCTTGGTCTTACAGTTGATAAATTGTTTAATATGATACTCTTTTTTGTCTACAGGATTAATGAAGGATCGACATTTTTGGACGCGAGGACAAAAGATACAATCCCCACAGGGGTAAGTACCCACTACATTTGACTTGAGCCAGGTGATTTTGGGTGGCGTTGGACAGAAATAACTATGGACCAAAAGATCCTTAAGGTTCCTACCTCTACGGTAGGTGACACTAGGAGTCTGCATGATGACTGTCCTTAGGTCATTATCTGCCCACAGAACATGCCAATGTTTCTTTAATATGCGAAAAATCTGATTATTTTGAGCGTCATAGGTGCCGATACACCTAACCTGTGATGTCTTAAGGTCCTTAGTTCTGGCCTTTAGTAAATCGCTCCTATCAATATTCTTTGCTCTAGCATAGGCCTTATGTAGAGCCTTTTTCGGGTATCCCCTGGCACGGAACCGATCGTATAGGGTATTACACTCTTTGGCGAAGGTCACCTCATCCGAGCAATTCCTACGGGCCCTAATATATTGCCCTACAGGAATGCCCATGTTTAGGGGTCTTGGATGATAACTGCCCCACTGTAATAGATTATTCGTAGCCGTAGGCTTGCGGTAAATTTCAGACTGGATGTGGCTATCAGTGTCCAGGGTGAGCTTAAGATCCAGAAAAGTGATAGTGCTATCATGTATCTCAGAAGTGAAAGCCATCCCTATAGTGTTATGATTGAGTGCTAAAACAAATTGGTGAAACTTATCAGTGGGGCCTTCCGATAATATTAGTACATCATCAATGTACCTGCCCCAGAAAAGAATGTACCTGCCTCCTTAGCTGTCGAGAGTATTATTTTTAATTCTCCCAAAAATTTGTCTGTTGGATTGAGATCCAATAGCTGATAAGTGTCTAGCTATTCTAGAGTCATTGGATACTCTGGATGAGAATGTACAGGATCTAGTTGAAGCACCGCTATCAACTTTAAAACCTCAATCTAAATACACACCTTCTTTCTCCCAGTATGGTAACATTGACACCTTTGTACAACTGGTGACAGGTGATCTAAAGACCTTGAGTAAAAAAATATCGACCACTCAGTCCAATCTGGAGGTGTACGAACAACGGGCATTAGATGAACTTAGCCTAAATGATCAACTGGTAATTAAACCCTCGGACAAGGGCGGAAATGTCGTCCTAATGAATAAACCTGACTACAAAAAAATGGTTGATTCCCTGGTTAAACAAACAGACACTTATCAGCTATTGGATCTCAATCCAACAGACAAATTTTTGGGAGAATTAAAAATAATACTCTCGACAGCTAAGGAGGCTAATCTAATCTCAAAAGAGGAATTTAAGTACCTTTTTAAGATGCACCCCACCATCGCTACTATATATGCTATCCCCAAGGTGCATAAACAGAGACGACCAGTACCAGGAAGACCTATTATATCCGGTAACAACATATCAGCCAGTATGTCGATGTATTTATAGCACCCTTTGTACCGAGTTTGCCCTCCTACATCAAAGACACTAAGGATGTGGTCATCAGGCTCCAGGACATTCAGGTTACTTCAGACACTAAATTAGCTAGCCTTGATGTTGAGGCACTATACACCAACATCAGACACGAGCTAGGGATTAGGGCAGTTTCTTCTTTTCTTTCCACTAAGAGCATCCAGTTTCATGCACATAATGAGTTTCTCTTGACTCTCCTCAGTTTCTTACTCACACACAATTATTTTCTCTTTGACGGCCAATTCTATTTACAAAAGGTTGGGACCGCAATGGGAAGTAAGTGTGCACCAAATTATGCAAATTTATTTTTAGGTTGGTGGGAGGACACTATTGTTTTTACACCTGATTTTCTTGAGTTCACACAGCACATTCTTTTCTGGGGCAGGTACATTGATGATGTACTAATATTATGGGAAGGCCCCACTGATAAGTTTCCTCAATTTGTTTTAGCACTCAATCATAACACTATAGGGATGGCTTTCACTTCTGAGATACATGATAGCACTATCACTTTTCTGGATCTTAAGCTCACCCTGGACACTGATGGCCACATCCAGTCTGAAATTTACCGCAAGCCTTTGGCTACGAATAATCTATTACAGTGGGGCAGTTATCATCCAAGACCCCTAAAAATGGGCATTCCTGTAGGGCAATATATTAGGGCCCGTAGGAATTGCTCGGAGGAGGTGACCTTCGCCAAAGAGTGTAATACCCTATACGATCGGTTCCGTGCCAGGGGATACCCGAAAAAGGCTCTACATAAGGCCTATGCTAGAGCAAAGAATATTGATAGGAGCGATTTACTAAAGGCCAGAACTAAGGACCTTAAGACATCACAGGTTAGGTGTATCAGCACCTATGACGCTCAAAATAATCAGATTTTTCGCATATTAAAGAAACATTGGCATGTTCTGTGGGCAGATAATGACCTAAGGACAGTCATCATGCAGACTCCTAGTGTCACCTACCGTAGAGGTAGGAACCTTAAGGATCTTTTGGTCCATAGTTATTTCTGTCCAACGCCACCCAAAATCACCTGGCTCAAGTCAAATGTAGTGGGTACTTACCCCTGTGGGGATTGTATCTTTTGTCCTCGCGTCCAAAAATGTTGATCCTTCATTAATCCTGTAGACAAAAAAGAGTATCATATTAAACAATTTATCAACTGTAAGACCAAGGGAATTGTCTATGTTATTCAATGTTCCTGTCTTAAGATTTATGTGGGAAAGACATCTCAAGAGTTTCGCAGAAGGATTTGTCAGCACATCAGTAGTATTAATACCAAAGCTGACACCTCTGTCTCCAGGCATGTCAGAGCCTATCATGGAGGGGATTATAAGGTACTTAAATTTTGGGGTATATGTAAGAAAACCCTGGGTGCCAGAAGAGGAGATCTTGATGCCATCCTGCTGCAGGAAGAAACCAGGTGGATTTACCGATTGGACAGCCTGAGCCCCAAAGGGCTTAATGAAGGATTTGCCTTCACTGCTTTTCTCGGATGATTAGGAGAGGTGCAGTTTTGCTATTTTGTTTTGTTTCTGATTTTGTCTCGTTTGTCAATTTTTGTTATAAGTTTTGACACTTAACCAAGGAATGGTTTGTATGGCCCCCAGCTACTGTTTGTTCTATAATAGTTACAGCCACCAGAGTTTTTGCCACTCCACCTATCATTTTGTCTTTATTTTTGGAACAACTGCTGTGATGACACAGTGCCAACTGCCATAATGTGGCATTTTTTGTCTCCAGCCCTTGATCTGTCCTTTGATGTAATGCCAGAGGAATAAGGTGAGCTGATGAGTAACTATATAATTATATAATATAGTGTTCCACTGGACAATCGTTGGCACAGTAGTCGCAGCTTCCAACAAGGCATCTGGTTGGATGGTAATGCATCTCCAAGGTTACCTACCACCCCCTCTAGTCTAGTCTGGGCGCATCATCCAGTTATCCCTTTTTTCTTCATCTCTTCCCTCACGTCCAAGTCTGTGCGCACATACAAGGAGCGCAGCGCATGCGCAGTTCACAGGTGACGACTGCAAAGGGCGACAGACATACGCGCGTCATCACTGTTATAGTGCACACAATCTAAGTGTTCGCGCATCCTCCCCTCACGCAGAGCGTCACCTCTGACGTGTCGGGTGGGCGTGCTTTACGGTGCTCCAATGGGATGAATGAAGGGGATGGCCCATGGCTCTGATTGGACGCTCGTGCCGTGTGCAGTGGGCTGATTTGGCATGTACAGATGCCAATCAAAGTAACCACAATATTTAAACTTACATTTTTTTGGGGCCATTCGTCGCTGCCCATTTGCCCCTGAAGAAGCCAGAACTCTGGCGAAACATGTCGGGGGGCAGTAATAGATTTTACCTGCATTGCACCTCCTCACTGGCCACCACAGTTCCACGGCCATTCAGCTGTCGTTGTCTGGTGCAGGTCAAACATTCAGTAGGCTGAGTACAGCTGCTGAACACTGCATCTCTGTGCGTTTTCAGTTATACAATCACTCCAGTCTGAGAATTAAACGCTTTATGCAACATATATGAATGGTGGGCAGTGTTCTCCTTCCCACGCCACCCTTCAAGGGTATCTTGACAACCCTTTATAGCGTGCAGTGAACCGCTGACAGCGTCAAGGCAGTGTGTAGCTCCGCCAGTGACAGTGGCACCCTGCTTATAGGGATATGCAGTGAGAGATAGAGCAATTCTCCCCTCCCCTCACTTAGTGCAGGTATCACTGTTATTAGAGTCGAGGTGCTTTGTATTTTTAATTTTAAATTTTTCTTTGGTTGTCTTCATTTCAATTAAAGAGTGTATGTTGCACACACACAATATACATACTTTTAAAATTATCTCATTAAAAGTGAAGTTTTAATACCTGGGTCAAGATAGGTTTCTCTGCCTAGCTAGGCATTTGTAAATATTATATAGTAAATTAACCTTACCCAGGTTGGTCCCAATATAGATATATCAAAGGATTTGGGAATCGGAATGGGCAGGACTTGTTGTAGATATTTAAGACGGGGCAGTATTAAAGACATGAGAAGGTTTTTGCGGCCAAACCAGGATATAGTAGGAATGTCCAGTTTGTCTATGCTGGAAGAAATAGACTTTAGCAAGGGGGCATAATTGAGTGAAAACAGTTCCGAAGTGTTGGGGCTGATTTTAATCCCTAAGTAGGTTAAGGAGGGGGAGGACCAGTTAAATGGGGAATCCTATTTTAAGTTTCGCTGTGTTGCTGGGGGAATCTGATTTTTGCTTATTGATTTTGAAGTTGGAAAGGGAGCTATAGGTATCTAGGTGTTTCTGAATCGCAGGAAGTGAGTTTTTGGGGTTAGAGGTCATGATCATTATATCATCCGCAAAAGCAGCTATCTTATGATCCAAACCTCCCAGCGCCACTCCTCGGATTTCTGAGTCTGCTCTCAGTTTGGTGAGAAGGGGTTCCAGAGCTAGGACAAAAAGCAGGGGGGAAAGGGGGCATCCCTGTTGGGTACCATTTTGAATGCTGAAGGGGTCAGAAAGGTCGCCATTGATTAAGACTGAGGCCGAGGCGTACATTGCAAAGGTGGCTTGTACAAAGGGATCAGGTAGGCCTAATCTATATAGGATTTGTTGCAGAAACGACCAGTTGATTCTATCGAACTCTTTTTCCGCATCCGTACTCAAGAGGAGAAGAGGTCTGGATCGGATATTAGAGTATTGCACTATATTCAGAACTCTGGACGTATTGGCTCTGCCTTCTCTACCTCTGACAAAGCCTACCTGATCCCCGTGTACCATCATAGGAAGAAAGGTTGAAAGCCGATTGGCTAGCATCTTTGCTAATAGTTTAAGGTCTATGTTGAGGAGGGAGATAGGTCTATAGTTGGCACAATGTTTAGGGTCTTTCCCTTCTTTGGGGATCAGGGTAATGTGAGCCATTGTCATATCTCTGAAGAGTTGTTTTCCCTGTAGGGCTAAATTACAAACTGAGAGCAGATGAGGGAGTAAGCATTGTTGATAGGTTTTATAATATAGAACTGGGAGGCCACCTGGGCTTAGGCTTTTGCCCGGGGGAGATTGTTTTAGGGCAGCAGTGAGTTCTCCCAATGTGAATGGGGAGGCAAGTTTTTGTTTCTGATTTTTGGTGACAGTTGGTATTGTAAGTGAGTCTAGGAAGGAAGAGAGAATGGATGATTGGGCCTCTGGAGTAAGCGTAGGGGGCAGGTTATATAGAGCTTCGTAGAACTCACGAAATTGGGTACCTATTGCTTTGGAGGACTAAAGGGGGATTCCCTGGGGGGATTCTATTTGGTGAATATAGTTCATTGATCTTCTATTTTTTACTCTGCGCATCATAAACTTAGACGCCTTATCTCCATGTGCGAAGAATTTGTGTTGTGACTTCAAGAAAAATTTAGCTGTAGAATGCTGTAGAAGGGATCTCAATTCAGCTCTATAGTTTGATAGTTCTTGCAGTTGTGGGTCTGAGAAGGAGTGTTTATGTAGGGATTCTAGGGATTGTATTTTTTGGCATAGGGAATCAAGCTTTTTATTTCTTTCCTTTTTTAGAAATGCTCCCAGGCTTATGAAATGTCCTCTAATATAAGGTTTATGGGCATCCCACAAGGATTGGTCTGAAATCTCTGGATCCTTATTTATGGTGAAATATTCTTTGAGGAGTTCTATCTTATCTCTAATGCTTTGGTAATCTAATAGGGATTCATTTAGGCGCCATTTAAATTTGCTCTGGTTGGATAAAGGAGCAGAGATTGAAAGGGATATGGGGGCATGGTCAGATAGGTGAATGGACCCTATTTTAGGTCCGTGACAGAGCTGGAGGTGTTCCTTAGATACAAATAAGTAGTCCAAACGTTGATACGTACCATGAGTATTGGAATAGAAGGTATAGTCAGCTGTGTTTGGGTTTAGAGTACGCCATATGTCTATAAGGTGCAGATTCCAGAAACCCTCTCTTATGAAGCGTAAGGTTCTAAGTGCAAGGGCAGATTTTAAAGTTGAGGAGTCTAGTTGTGGGTTTAGGGTAGCATTAAGGTCACCTCCTACTACAATTAGACCTTCAGCAAAGGACTCAATAATAGGGAAGACTCTGGAGAACCAGGTATACTGTCCCGTGTTAGGAGCATAGAGATTGATGATTGTATACATTTGGGGGCCAATATGACCCTTGACCAATAAGTATCGACCATCAGGGTCCTGCAAATGGGAGATGTATTTAAAGGGGACCTTCCTCTGAAACCCAACACTCACCCCCCCAAAAGCAGATGAATCTCCTCCACAATGGAACCACTGAGAGTAGTGGGCAAAGGAGAGATTGGGGTAGTGATTAAATTTAAAGTGCGTCTCCTGGAGGAGTAGGACATTGGCTCCAGATTTGCGTAACAATGTGAAGACCTGGCTCCGTTTAGAGGGAGAGTTAAAGCCTCTAACATTGTAGGACGCAAATGATAGATCAGCCATTGTGTTCGATGTGGTAGAGATTACCTTGCTGAAGCATGACCCATCTCCAGGAGAACGCAATCTGGTTGTGAGCAATGTGAAGAATCCGGGCGATTAAGATGGGCTTCAGAGGGGCCCCCTGTGCCTCCAGGATCCTTAGAGTAAAGGAAGTGTGTACCTTAATGAAAGAATAAACAAAACAATATGTAACATGGTTATAAACTTTTGGATAACAATACCCATCAAAATGGGTTAAACTAATGTTGGAGGTAAGGGTCACAAGGGGGGAAATGGTTAATCAACCCTGTTGAGATCCTCTAGGCACTAGGTGGAAGCCTCTGAAGTGAGGCCTTAAGACAGACGTATATGAAACTATAGGGGGGTAGGGAAAATTTAGGTATCGTATAGGAAGGGATGGGGTGGGATTAGGTGTAGTAACAGTAGCAAATAACTGGTATTGGAAGGGGGAGATGGGATGATCAGGACGAGGGTAAGTCAGAGGGAAAGGTGGGGAGAAGGGTTAGCGGAAAACTGGGATGGCTCAAGTAGGTAATTACGATACTAGAGTCAGTCTCTACGGAGTTAGCTGGTTGTTCCTCCACTTGAACTTCTGGGCCTTCGGGGTGCGTGGAAGCTCAAAAGGTGAAGACTTCGGCAGTTCTGGCAGCTCTGTAAGATCTTGATACAGCTCCCAGTTCACGATTTCCAGTGGAGGAATCTGTAAGTGGTCGTAGGCTCCGATTAGGTCGGCAAAAGAGGTTATGGTGAGGCGACGTCCTGCATGGAAGAATGATATTCCAAATGGAAAAGTCCATCTATATGGAATCTTGTTTGCCCTGAGCCAATCTGTTAGGGGCTTCAAGGTTCTACGTTTCTTTAGTGTCGACGGGGCTAGGTCCTGATAAATCGAGATGCTGGCTTCCTCGTATGAAAAGTTATCATGGTTCCTTGCGGCCTTTAGGACTGCTGTTTTGACCTGAAAGTTAAGGAACCTGCAGATCACATCTCTAGGCGGTTCCAAGATCTTAGGCTTAGGTCTTAGTGCTCTATGAGCACGCTCAATGATGATGTTGGCCTGGTGATCTGGGTCTAGCAGTGAACAGCATATTGCGAGTACAGTCCCAGGTATATCAGCCGCAGTAACTGTTTCAGGTATCCCCCTGAATCGCAAGTTATTCCTGCGTCCTCTGTTTTCTTGATCCTCCAAAGCGTTATGGAGGTCATTGAGGTAAGTGCGGCATTTCTGCAGGAAGGACGCGGTAGCTGTTTGGTGGTCTAGAACTGCAGCTTGGCGCACTTCTAAAGTCACTACACGGTCGCCTATATGGTGCATATCATGGCGTAGGGCCGTGAGCTCGCTTAAGATCAGCTCCATGGCTTTATTAAGTGACTGTTTTAACCCCTTAGTGACCACCCATACGTGTTTTTACGGCGGTCACTAAGGGGCCTTAGGCTCCCCCGTGCAGCGGGGAGCGCGGACCTGGCTCTCACATGAGGCAGGAGTGCCGATCCGGGCTGTTTAACCCTTTACATGCAGGGCGCAATAGCATTGAAATGGAGATAATGCATTACATTTTAAAAGCAATCAAAATACTGTATATTATAGTCCCCTTGTGGGACTATTAAGTAGTAAAAAAAATAGGAAAAAAATACACATTTATAAAATAAAAAAAATATGCTTTTTTTTTCATCGAAAATACGCTTTTCAATGAAAAAAATTGCAAAAAGAAAATATCCCCCATATGTTTGGTATTGCTGCGTCCGTAACGACCGGGACTACATAAATATTACATAAATGATCCCCTATGGTGAACGCCGTAAAAAATAAAAAATAAAAAAAGACAGAATTTCTAATTTATTCTTAGTTTCTACCGAAAAAAAACGTAATAACAAGCGATCAAAAAGCGGCATTTACTCCAAAATCATACCAATGAAAAATACAAGTCGTCTTTCAAAAATCAAGCCCTCACACAATTCCATATAAAAAAAATAAAAAAAGTTATGGGTCTTGTGAAGTGGCAATGCAAAATCATTTTTTTGGTTAATAAAAGGTGTTTTATTGCAAAAAAAAGTAGTAAAACGTAAACAAAATTATAAGTATTTAGTATCACTGTAATCGTACTGACCCAGAGAATAAAGATATTATGTTATTTGTACCGAAAAATGAACGCCAAAAAAAATTTATAATGTAAAAACGCAGTGGCAGTATTGCTATTTTTCCCCCATCTCCCTCCCAGAAAGAGTTAATAAAAGTTAATCAGAAAGTTATGTGTACCCCAAAATGGCGCCATTAAAAACTACAACTTGTCCCGTAAAAAACAAGCCCTCATAAAGCTATATAGATGAAAAAATAAAAAAGTTATAGCTCTTGGAACGAGACCATAAAAAAAGGAAGAAAAACGCTAGGTCATAAAGGCCCAAACAGGCTTGGTCACTAAGGGGTTAAGAAGCGGTGAGTGATAGGAAGCGCTGTTTTGCTGTGAGATTCCTCCGCATCACTCTCTCCTTCAGAGATATCAGCGGTGCGCTCGCTCACCTTATGTGGCGGGTTAGGCGCCATCTTGGTCTCTCGAGCTACCAGAGTGGCCGCAGCTTTTTTAATGAATTTATCCATGTCCCCGCTGTTATTCGGTCGCTTGCTGGCACGAGAGGTGTCTCCGGCTCTAGGGTGCCCGATTTTGACCATTCTGTCGTCCACCATGTGCAGGGTGGGGCAAAAATAAGACTTCCAGGAAATTCCTGAACCCCTGAAATTCCTGAAGTGATTTTTGGATAGGTTGTTCGCCCAGATTAAAGCTATCAGGTGATGTGACTTTTATGGGGATATGTGGTGTTTTGGGGTGTTTTCTGTGGTTTTAAAAAATGTGTGTTTTTTTGCCTCTGAGTGATTAAGTTAATTGTGTTTGGTAATTGTATCACAGGCAGAGCGCATTGTATTTTGTTAATTGTGTCACAGGCAATGCCCATTGTATTTTGTTGGTTGTCTCACAGACAATGCCTATTGTATTTTGTTAATTGTATCACAGGCAGAGGGGGGGGGGTTTGTGTACATTAGCTGGGAGTGTCTAACTGTACAATACTGTGTTGATTGACTATTGTGACTTTGTGTCCTGTACTCCACAAGGTCCACGTGAGTGGTAACCTTGTGGGGAAAACTGTATATAAGAAATGCCTTTGTGCTCATTAAACAGTCCTGCTTTACCCCTTAATGAAGTCTTGGCTCATGTTTTGGGGATGGGATAACTACACTCTTGGGGATTGCTATATCACAATTCTCCCCTGAGTATAAGCTTTTGTAAGAGCTTGTTCCTGGTTCCTGCTCTCTGGATTTAGGCGAGGTTCACCCACTGGAAGCTGAAGCCCGGTCTTGGGTCCAGCGTGGGTGGAGGACGGCAAGACCCCAACCAAGCTGCGGCGGTTCATGGGGTCTGTGGTAGTGGTGAGCTCGCATATTCAAATAGCGAATATTAATCGCGAATATCGCAACTTCGCTAATTGACAAATATTTAAATATAGGATTTAGAAGAGGTTCACCCACTGGAAGCTGATGCCCGGTCTTGGGTCCAACATGGGTGGAGGACGGCGAGACCCCAACCAAGCTGCGGCGGTTCATGGGGTCTGTGGTAGTGTTGAGCTCGAATATTCGAATAGCGAATATTAATCGCGAATATCGCAACTTCGCTAATTCGCGAATATTTCAAATATAGTGCTATATATTCGCTATATCGAATATTCGTCATTTTTTAACATCTGAAAACATGATTCCTCCCTGCTTCTTTCTTGTGGGTCAATGAGTCATTGGCCCACAAGCAACTTAAGCAGGAAGGAATCATGTTTTCATATGGAAAAAAAATTACGAATATTCTAAAAAACGAATATATAGCAATATAGTGAATATATTCGTTATTTAGAATATTCGCCTTTTTTCCCCAATCTGTACAGTTACTTGCATACTCCTCCGTCACCATGGGAACGCCTGTGGGTTAGAAAATACCATTGGATCTGAGTTTTCCCTGAGATTGTGAAAACTCAGATCCGATGGTATAATCTAACCCACAGGCATTCCCATGGTGAGGGGGACGCTTGTCGGGGAGGAGTATGCCAAAGTGGAATAACAGTACAGATTGAAAAAAATTAAAAAGACAAATATTCGAAATAACGAATATATATTCGCTATATTGCTATAACTTTGTTTTTTAGAATATTCGTAATATTCTAAAAATCGAAGTTATAGCAATATAGCGAATATTTGTAAAATACACATATAGACTGCAATTTAGCTAATGTAGTGCTATAGTATATTTTTAATAGTGTAAATTTTCCAAATCTGAAGTTCAGAAGAGACAAAAAAAATTAGACTACAAAAAAAAATTATAGCACTATATTAGCTAAATTACAGTCTATATGTGTATTTTACGAATATTCGCTATATTGCTATAACTTTGTTTTTAGAATATTCGTCATATTCTAAAAAACAAAGTTATAGCAATATGGCGAACATTTCGTAAAATACGTACACATATAGACTGCATGTTAGCTAATATAGTGCTATAGTATTTTTTTTTTTATTGTGTAAATTTTTTCCAAATCTGAAGTTCAGAAGAGACAAAAAAAATTGACTATAAAAAAAAGATTATAGCACTATATTAGCTATCTATATGTGTATTTTACGGATATTCGCTATATTGCTATAACTTTGTTTTTTAGAATATTCGTCATATTCTAAAACAAGAATATATAGCAATATAGCGAATATTCACAAAATACACATATTAGCCAATAGCCATAGCCAACTAATAGGAAAGTTGCCTTATACAGTTAAAAATTAAGAAAACCGCAATACGCGAATAATTAAATCGCATATTATTCGCGATAAATAGAAGAATGAAGAATATTTTATTTCGACGAAATATAAGACGACTATTCAATAGAATATTCACTAAATATTGCAAAATCGAATATGGCACCTCCCGCTCATCACTAGTCTGTGGTGGTTATGGTGTCCGGTGGACTGCTTGGGGCCTTCAGGAAGCAATTGGAGCATCGGTCAGCGGAAGGTGCCCAGTCGAGGTGCCCGGCGTTCCGTTACATATATAAAGTGCAAGTGCTGCCAAAAATTACAAGGAAGAGGCACTCCGATACAACCTGTATATCACATAAAGGAGGGCCTCATTCACATTGTGGTACAATTGTTCAGGTAGTGGGAAATAAGTGCCACATACACACCCTTGAAAAATTATGATTGATGGCCTACTGGTGACCCTCAAAAACATTAGGAGAAAATGCCTGCTGGTGACCCTCTAAAACATTAGGGGCGAGGGCCTGCTGCTGATCTGACCTTCTAAAACATTAGAGGTGAGGGTCTGCTGCTGATCTGACCTTCTAAAACATTAGGGGTGAGGGTCTGCTGCTGAGCTGACCATCTACATTATGGGCAAGGGCCTGCAGGTGACCCTCTAAAACATTAGGGGTGAGGGTCTGCTGCTTAACTGACCCTCAAAAACATTAGTAGAGAGGGGAACCTAATAAGCATGTTGATATGATGGAGGAGGAGAAGGAGGAGGAGGACAAGAAATGGAAGATTGAACCATATACCCTTTTTTGTGGTGGAAGGGGTGCATGGGAATACAGTGTATTTAATACACCATAAAAGCCACATTTAAAGTGCCTTTATGTTCAGCCACTTTCCTCTGGTGGAGTAGAGAAGTCAGTGGCAATCCAGGCCTTGTTCATTTTAATAAGAGTCAACCTGTCAGCATTTTCAGTTGACAGTGGGATGCGCTTATCAGTTATTATGCCCCCAGCAGCACTAAATACCCGCTCTGACAAAATGCTGGTGGCAGGGAAGGCCAGCACCTCCAAGGCGTAGAGCACCAGTTTGTGCCACGTGTCCAGCTTGGACACCCAATAGTTGTAAGGCCCAGAGGGATCACTGAGGATGCTGACAAGGTCTGCTACGTACTCCTTCACCACCTTCCAAAACTATTCTCTCCTTGTGACACTAGGCCGCACATCAGGGTGAGAGTGCTGGCGGGGTTTAATGAAACTGTCCCAGGCCTTGGAGAGTGTTGCCTTGCCTCTGTAGGAACTGCTGTGTGGCTCCCCTTCTCGGTTGCCCAAGGAACTATGCCCAAGGAACTACAGACTCTGCCGCCAGCGTTGTCAGCTGGAAATTTTTAGAGCAATTTTTCCACAAGGACCTTCTGTTATTGCACCATTTTGCTAGTCCTCTCCACCACAGAAATGAGAGATGAGAAGTTCTCTTTGTAGCGGGGGTTGAGAAGAGTGAACAACCAATAATCTATGTTGCCCATAATGCGTATAACGCGGGGGTCATGGGAAAGGTAGCATAACATAAAGTCAGCCAAGTGTGCAAGAGTCCAAACTGACAAGACTTTGCTGTCCTCATCAGGAGGATGACTCTCAATCTCCTCATCCTCTTCCTCCTCTTCGGCCCATCCACGCTGAACAGATGTAATAAACCTGCTATGGGTACTACACTCTGTAGCGGAGGCAACCATCTCCTGCTCCTCCTCCTCATCATCATCATCCAATTCGTGCTGAGAAGACGAATAAAGGGTGGTCTGGCTATCATTACAAACTAAAAAGACTAGCGTGGTATTAGCAGGAGGTGCTCAAACCCACATGCAGTCGTGCATATATATAGGGGAGCAAATCCTGCACTTGTGGCCCGTTGCTAATGGCGATACCCAGCAAAAATGCATACGTGGAGGATGCCCGTGGCGAACCACAAGTACCACAATAGACATCCTACACAAGGTAGCAATTGTGTGGATGTCATAATCAATATAACAATATAACAAAATAATAGCAAAGACAGGTACACTCTGCGGTCTTACTAAACCTTCAAACTGATTTTAAAATTGAGAGATTAGTCAACATGTCCTACGGTGTAGAACATGTCTAAGCCCGGGCACCACGCCAAGGTTTTTCAAGTAGCCCGGGACCTAACACTCTCCTAACTGAGCCGTATGGGCAATACCAAGAGCCAGTGGGCAAATTACAGGAGCATGAGGCCGACTCACAAACAACTCACCAGTTACCTCCAGCAAGTAACCATGCTTACTATGGGAGGAGGGAGGAGTCTGCGAGACCCACTCAAGACTGGCTGATATGTCCCAGGCCTCACAGGTGCACCTAAATGTGGCATGTAGATGGGAAAACAGGCACATTTAAATTGGAGTTTATACACCTCCGGGAATCTATATATACAAACTAAAAAGACTAGCGTGGTATTAGCAGGAGGTGCTCAAACCCACATGCAGTCGTGCATATATATAGGGGAGCAAGTCCTGCACTTGTGGCCCGTTGCTAATGGCGATCCCCAGCAAAAATGCATACGGTGGAGGATGCCCGCGGCGAACCACAAGTACCACAATAGACATCCTACACAAGGTAGCAATTGTGTGGATGTCATAATCAATATAACAATATAATAAAATAATAGCAAAGACAGGTACACTCAGCGGTCTTACTAAACCCTCAAACTGATTTTAAAATTGAGAGATTAGTCAACATGTCCTACGGTGTAGAACATGTCTAAGCCCGGGCACCACGCCAAGGTTTCTCAAGTAGCCCGGGACCTAACACTCTCCTAACTGAGCTGTAAGGGCAATACACCGTAGGACATGTTGACTAATCTCTCAATTTTAAAATCAGTTTGAGGGTTTAGTAAGACCGCAGAGTGTACCTGTCTTTGCTATTATTTTGTTATATTGTTATATTGATTATGACATCCACACAATTGCTACCTTGTGTAGGATGTCTATTGTGGTACTTGTGGTTCACCGCGGGTATCCTCAACCGTATGCATTTTTGCTGGGGATCGCCATTAGCAACGGGCCACAAGTGCAGGATTTGCTCCCCTATATATATGCACGACTGCATGTGGGTTTGAGCACCTCCTGCTAATACCACGCTAGTCTTTTTAGTTTGTATATATAGATTCCTGGAGGTGTATAAACTCCAATTTAAATGTGCCTGTTTTCCATCTACAGGCCACATTTAGGTGCACCTGTGAGGCCTGGGACATATCAGCCAGTCTTGAGTGGGACTCGCAGACTCCTCCCTCCTCCCATAGTAATCATGGTTACATGCTGGAGGTAACTGGTGAGTTGTTTGTGAGTCGGCCTCATGCTCCTGTAATTTGCCCACTGGCTCCTGGTATTGCCCATACGGCTCAGTTAGGAGAGTGTTAGGTCCCGGGCTACTTGAGAAACCTTGGCGTGGTGCCCGGGCTTAGACATGTTCTACACCGTAGGACATGTTGACTAATCTCTCAATTTTAAAATCAGTTTGAGGGTTTAGTAAGACCGCAGAGTGTACCTGTCTTTGCTATTATTTTGTTATATGGTCTGGCTATCACCATGTGTACTGTCTTCCCTCATTTCCACTTATTCCACATGCAAAGCGCCCGCCTTAATTGTGAGCAGCGAGCGTTTTAGTAGACACAGAAGTGGGATGGTTATGCTTATAATAGCAGCATTGCCGCTCACCATCTGTGTTGATTCCTAAAAGTTGTGCAAAACCTTAAAGAGGTCAGACATCCATGCCCACTCGTCGCTTGTGAAGAGCGGAAGCTGACTGGAAAGGCGGCGACCATGTTGCAGCTGGTATTTCACTACTGCTCTCTGCTGCTCATAAAGCCTGGCCAACATGTGCAGTGTGGAGTTCCAGCGCATGCTCACGTCTCACAACAGTCGGTGAGCTGGCAATTGCAAGCGCTGCTGCAGTGTTGTCAGACCGGAGACAGCTGTGGATGACTTTTGGAAATGGGCACACATGCAGCGCGCGCACCTTCACCAGTCGTTCAGGCAAATTGGGGTAGGTTATGAGAAACTACTGAACCACTAAGTTGAACACGTGGGCTAGGCATGGTATGTGTGTGAGCTTGCCAAGCTCCAAAGCTGCCACTAAGTTACGTAGGTTGAGTGGCCAGAGCCAAAGCTCAGTCTGGTTCCTTATAACCTGCGACACCTCTGCGGCGTTGTGCTGTTTGTCACCTAAGCAAATAAGTTCCAGCTTGGCCTGTTGCCGCTTACCCACTGCAGTGCTACACTGCTTTCAGCTACTGACTGATGGCTTACTGGTGCTGCAAGATGAGAATTCAGAGGTGGAAGTGGAGGAGGAGAAGGGGGGGTTTCAACCACTAATGTAGGTGGCGGCGGGAATCCTGATGTTAGTAGGGCCTGCAATCCTTGGCGTCGGTAGCACCTATGCCATTCCAGGGTACGACTCACTCCTGGCCTCCACAACGTTCAACCAGGGAAATGTAGCGTCCCTGGCCACAAGCACTTGTCCATGTGTCAGTCGTTAAGAGGACCTTCACCAATAACTGCGTTGGTCAGGGCACGGGTGATGTTACGGGACACATACTGGTGTAAGGAAAAAGCTGTGGTGGATGGGGACTGATTAACAAGGGACGGCCACCGCCATCAGGCTGCGGAAAGCCTCGGTGTCCACAAGCCTAAATGGCAACATTTTCAGGGCCAGCAATTTGGAAAGGTGTGCATTTAGTGCACGCTGCGCTGGGACACAGAAGTGGATGTGGTAGATGATGGTTCTTGCGAAGGTCCAGGTGCAGGGCGGAAGACATCCAGGCCTGCGTCTTGCACACGGGATTGGCCAGCACTTAACACAGGGGAAGAGGAGGCAGTGGTGTGACCCGCAGACACTGATTGTGGAACCAGGCATTCGGCCCACCTATTAGGGTGCTTTGATGCCATGTGGCAGATCATGCTGGTGGTGGTGAGGTTGCTAGTGTTCAAGCCCCTAATCATTTTGGTAAAGCACAGGTTTCAAATGACAATTTTTATTGTGTGCACTTTCCTCAAAAAAGCGCCAGACTGCGAAACACCTACCCCTTGGAAAGGGAGATTGTTGCAACGGGGTGCACCGGGGAACAGTTGTGGGCATGTTTAGTGTGGCCCGCCTTCTCCTTTTTGCCACCCCTCTGCCTCTTGCAGCCTATTGTAGTGATGCCGATTCCTTCCCCTCTGTACTTCTGTACTCGCTCGGCTTTCCACCTTCACAGGTTGGTTCAGTAACTTCATCGTTTAGCACCTCCTCTTCCACTTCCTCACACTGGTCATCCTCCTGACTTGTTGACCTAAGAAAAACCTCACTTGTTGACTACTGTGTCTCATCCTTATCATGAACCTCTTGAGACACTAATTGCAGTTTATTTATTGTCAACTGTGTCTCATCATCATCATCCACCTAATGAAACACTTATTGCCGTTCCCCACCGTCATCTTTTTCTGACTGTGGATGCTCCAGAGTTTGGGACTCAGTGCACTAGATCTCCTCATGTCCCACTTCAAGCGGGCTTGGCGAGAGGGCCAAATCAAGGAATGGCAACGAAAACAGCTCCTCGGAATATCCGAGTGTGGGATCACTTGCTTGCCAAGACTCTCCATGGTGGGAGGAAGGAGGATCAGGGTGAGGATTCTGTTGACCAGACTCTTGGCTACTAAGACTGGACTTTGTGGAAGACAGGGTGGTGCTTAACCAACTGGAAGCATTATCTGCTGCAATCCAACCGACCACCTGGTCGCACTGGTGTGACGTCGAGAGTGGTGTCCTGCGCTTCCCTGCAAACTGGAATATGAAGCTAGGTATCATGGATGAGTGTGTTTCTTGTGCTCTGACAGCAGGCACAATTTCACCGTGCCCAGGGCCACGGCCTCTGCACCATCAGCAGCACGGCCACTTCCCCCTCCCTTTCTGCTCGTATTCAGCATATTAAATGGTATATATTCTTGCAAGTATGTCACACGTACAGTAGTGCAGGTTTTGTAAGTGAATGCACAAATAAATTAGACTGAGTGTCACTGATATTTAGGATGGACAAACGTTATACAGGAGATAATAGTGGTAGGTTGTGGTGGCTCACTAGCAAGTAGTTAAGGTATGGTGCTGCAAGCTCATATAGAGGGAATCACCCCACCCTCTCTTAAAAGGCAAATGTAGTAATAGAATAATGAGCGAGCACTCATACACTTGGCAACCAGATTGACATATGCAGAAAATATTTATTAAATATCCATAAAATACAAGTAATAAAATTTATAAGAACAATGTAGCAATAATATACAACATTACAGTCACATATATTGTGGTAGATATGATCGACACTATATTCGTATGACTCAATAGTGTCGATAAATTCAATAATATATATCACACCAAAATACTTCAAGTATATGCTGTTATTTGGGAAAGAGGGGGTATTATCTTCTAGCGCTCTATCCCAATTTGGGAAACTGAATGTCACTGAAAATGTTGTAGGTGTATTCACTGGGAGCGCAATATGTTCATAAAGTGTCCACAGGAATCCTGATAATGTGAAAAGTCTCTTATAGCATATCCTTTTAAGCTCGATATGAGCTTTGGATTGAAGAAAACTTTAAATCGATGTTTGGCTTACCGTCTAGCGTCTGCTGTCTCCCTATTGCTTCAATGGAGCTTTAAATATTTGCCGGCTTATTCAGTCGCTCCATACAGCAAGCTGGTTTAAATTTCGCGGGAGTTCCAAAGATCGCAGGAGTTGCCACTCTATTCCGCAATTTCCTTTGGTGCAGCTTTTGACGATAAGAATAGTTAATCCTTTACTGTAGAAATTTTCTTCTGTATGGCCATACAGTATTATCGGAGGCTTTTCAATGCAGGTACATCACTTGTTTCACCATACGCGTTATGGGTAGATTCACTCTCCCTTCCTCAGACCCCCTCTTTCCCAAATAACAGCATATACTTGAAGTTTTTTGGTGTGATATATATTATTGAATTTATCGACACTATTGAGTCATATGAATATAGTGTCGATTATATCTACCACAATATATGTGACTGTAATGTTGTATATTATTGCTACATTGTTCTTATAAATTTTATTACTTGTATTTTATGGGGATTTAATAAATATTTTCTGCATATGTCAATCTGGTTGCCAAGTGTATGAGTGCTCGCTCATTATTCTATTGTTATACAGGAGATGTAGCACAGGTAATGTCGCTGCCACCAGCAGCAAAAATATTAGAGTGAATGTCACTGATATTTTGAATGCGCTACCGTTATACTGGAGATGTATAACGCAGGTAATGTTGATGTCATCAGAGGCCAAACAATTGCGCTGAATTTCACAGTGTAAGGCCTCATGCACACGTACGTTTTTGTGGTCCGCATCCGAGCCACATTTTTTGCGGCTTGGGTGCGGAACCATTCACTTCAATGGGGCCGCAAAAGATGCAGACAGCACTCCGTGTGTTGTCTGCATCCGTTGCACCGTTCCGTGGCCCCGCAAAAAAAATATAGCATGTCCTATTCTTGTCCGTTTTGCGTATAAGAATAGGCATTTCTACAAAGGGCCGCCCGTTCCGTTCTGCAAATTGCGGAAGGCACACGGGTGGCTTCCGTTTATTTGCGGATCCGCAATTTGCGGACCGCAAAAAACGGCACAGTCGTGTGCATGAGGCCTAAATGTAACACAACAGATGTAGCAGAGGTTGTGTCACTGTCAGCAGCGGCTAAACAATTGCACGCAATTTAACACAGGTTGCGCTAATAATATATATGGCAGCCAGAGAAAACAATAGTCTTTAAAATGACTTTTGGGTCTCTAACACCTTTCACCAGTAAAACCTGCCTAACAAACAAACCAATTCCTGTCCCTACACTATCTGTCCCTTCTGCTGCAGCTCTCCCTGACTAAGACTGAGCAGAACCACGTGTCATCGGATGCTATATAGCCCCTAATAACGCGTTCCGTCCAGTCAATCACTGTAATGCCAGTAGCCAACATGGCTATGGCATTACAGTGAGTACCAGTACCACCACGCATGTTTATTGGCTGCGTAGCAGAGAACAAACATGCGGGGAGGAGACTCGAGCATCACTCTCGAGCACACGCTGTGTTCGGCCGAACACTGCAATGTGCCGAGCATCGCAATGCTTGAGTAAAAAAGTGTTCGGCCGAGCATGCTCGCCCAACACTACTCTTTATTGTAACATTAACATGTTTGTGTGTATAAAAAGGGGCAAGGATATGCCCCTGTTGCGACATAATTTTTTGACACTTGGCCCCAAAAAACTACAGTTTTTTCCCCATAATATTGTGTTTATTTAAACATCACCTGCTCTTGATAAGGGGCACTGTTTAAAAGTTCCCCCCGACACTGGATGTTTTTATCCGTGTATGGGGAGAAGCAGCAGCGTTGCGGGGGACCAGGAGCGGCACAGGGAGCGTGGTAAGAATATTCAGTTTTGGAGGACCCAAGCATAAGGGGGGAATTCTATATTTTAGGATAACCCCTTTAAAGAAGGGGGAGAAGAAAGAGCAACAATTCATTAAAATTTAGCAAAAAGCAGTAACATTTTTTTCCGAGCAGACTAGCAGGTGTTATACAGTAAGGTCTATATATATTTGGACAGAGACAACAGTTTTCAAATTTTTTTTATGGATTTTGAACAAAACAATTCAGATGCAGTTGAAGTTCAGACTTTCAGCTTTAATTCAGTGGGTTGAACAAAATGATTGCATAAAAATGTGAGGAACTAAAGCATTTTTTAAACTCAATCCCTTCATTTTAGGGGCTCAAAAGTAATTGGACAAATTTAATAATTGTAAATAAAACGTTAATGTCTAATACTTCAGTTGGAAATGACTGCCTGAAGTCTTGAACTCATGGACATCACCAGACACTGTGTTTCCTCCTTTTTAATGCTCTGCCAGGCCTTTACTGCAGCGGTTTGTGGGCCTTTCTGTCTGAAGTTTAGTCTTTAACAAGTGAAATGTGTGCTCTATTGGGTTCAGATCTGGTGACTGACTTGGCTATTCAAGAAAATTCCACTTCTTCGCTTCAATAAACTCCTGGGTTGCTTTGGCTTTATGTTTTGGGTCATTGTCCATCTATATTATGAAACTCCGACCAATCAGTTTGGCTGCATTTGGCTGGATTTGAGCACACAGTATGTCTCTGAAAACCCCAGAATTCATCCGGCTGCTTCTGTCCTGTGTCACATCATAAATAAACACTAGGGACCCAGTGCCACTGGCAGCCATGCATGCCCAAGCCATCACACTGCCTTCGCCATGTTTTATAGGTGAAGTGATAAGCTTTGGATCATGAGCTGTACCATGCCATCGCCATACTTTTTTCTTTCCATTATTCTGGTAAAGGTTGACCTTGGTTTCATCTGTCCAAAGAATGTTCTTCCAGAAGTGTGATGGTTTTTTAAGATATTTTTTAGCAAAGTGCAATCTAGCCTTTTTATTCTTGAGGCTTATGAGTGGCTTGCAACGTGCAGTAAACCCTCTGTATTTACTTTTATGCAGTATTCTCTTTATGGTAGATTTGGGTATTGATACACCTATATCCTGGAGAGTGTTGTTCACTTGCTTGGCTGTTGTGATGGAACTCTATGCCGGAAAAGAAAAACACTAGTGTGAAAGTACCCTAAACAGGTAATAAAAACAGAATTTGTGTCAGTGTCCAAATATAGATGGACCGAACTGTATACAAATTTTTAGGCCAAGCCAAGCAAGTTTCACAAAGTTCACTATTCTCTAATATATATGTGTCATAGTTTGAAAAAAATTTTGGTCTCCTTGCTGGTATGTTATAAAGCCTTATCTACTGTATATTCCAAATTTGCAATCTTTTTGCTACATACTGTATAATGCAGTTTGTTGTTCGCAAATTATTACTTTTAGATCCTATAGAAACTTACTTCTCGTTTATCCTTAGACCACAAAGAACAAACACACACACATATACACTGTATAACTGTATAGTTGGTTCAGCTTAATCTGAGTTACTTCTTTTTCTACTGACAGTTTTAAATTGTGAGGCATTTCCTTAATATGGTCCATTATCATTCTAATGATACCTCTAGATATTCCGAAATGCCTGGCACGACTTTTAGCTATTTTGTATGAAGAAGATATAGCAAACTAAATTGAGGAGATTATCACATCACCACATAAATCAGTGACAGTAGTGTGCTATTACAGTTGATTTTTGTTGACAGTTGGCTGTAGGCAGTTGTGTGCCAAATGCCTTCTTTCAACTGAAAAAAAAAGAAAGAAAAATACTCCATGTGAAATGTAGTCCTCCAGTTCAGAGACTGTGAATCCCAAATTAGCATTTTTATACTTAAAAGGTAGAAAAACCTCAATTTCCTATTCAAAGGTCTATGCAGTTGTCACAAATGGGTGCTTCACACATGACACTAATGCCTTTTAAGAAAGCCACCTATTCCTTGTATTATTTCTCTCAATAATAAGCTGTATTCAGCATTTCCAATGGTAATAAAGGAGAAAAATGTACATTTCTAGACATCTACTCTGTGATTTAGATGCAGAAAGGTTCTAAATTTCAGTCATGCTGTTTATGCCGTATAGACATAACTCTTACACTAATAGTCTAACCTTAAGCCCTGCAATATTTACAGTGTTGTTCTGGTATCAATAAAAGGTTACAATTATGGATATGGCTGGCATAACTTTGCTAGAAAGAGCATTTCACTGACAAATAGGTGATGCATCAAGAGAGCAGAATTCTATAGAATTATGTGCAAGATGTCTCTCACAGAAATGTCACCTATCATCAGTACCTAAAACCATAGCAGTCCGGTGAATCAGCTGTCTCCTCCTGAATATACTATCTATATTGAAAGCAGTCTATGTTTGTTGATACAATTATCAGAGCTTGTTGTCACAGAATAAATTAACCCCTTCAGGACAAAGCCAGTTTTCACCTTATGGACAGAGTCCAATTTTGCAAATTTGCTAAATTGTATGTATGTATCCAACTGATTCTCACTGTGTTTTCTCATGACACATTGTGCTTTATGGTATAGAGGGTTAGTGGCTGCACCTATAGGAAACCGTGGTGTGTAAACATTTTACCAAATCACCTGACCTCATCTGACAAGAGACTTGCAAGAGTCCTTTTGGCAGCAGCTAGGCTACTTATAGCCTCCAACTGGAAAACTCAAGGACCTTTGTCCAGCACTTGTTGGTTGAACAAAGTAGCCTCAATCTCTAGACTGGAGGAATTATCACATTGGGAACTAAGGACCCATAATAAATATAAAAAAATCTGGTCTCCCTGGACGAAATGGATTTCTTCAAGAAACTATGCACAAGCCGTTTCCTCTTGTTCTGATATAAACATTGTCAATACCCCTTGAGATAACTAGCAATGAGATGCTGTTCTGCTTCTTCCGGCACCAAGGCACAAATCTGGTCACACTATAATACCAACTTTTACTGGTACAGATTTCCCCACCCCTCCTTCCTATTCTGTTATACGTTCTCGTTAGAAGTTTTTTGTTTTTTTTCTCCTGAACTAATCATTCTGCATATCCAGGCTACGACTATGAAAGCAAATAGTCTCCATGATATATTCTTCCTACTCCTGACCTATACCTTTCTTCCTGAGCCTCTGAACCATATCACCCAGGTTTGAGATAGGTTTTCAAGCTCAGGACGTGAGAGTATACAGAGCTTTGGACTAGTAAAGCCTTAGCTTACTTTGTATTAATTAAGACTTGTAGTATCGTACTCATACTTCTTACCTTTCAATTAAGTAAGGTCTTAAGTGTCTAATGAAGTGCAGAGCTACAATATATTATATATATATGTCGTCCACTTATTTTCTAATGAACATATAAGTCCCATGTCATCGACTTTACAATGTCTTGCAGATTTGCAAATTTGTCTTGCTACTATGTTTGTAACTCTTTTTATGAAAATTAATAAAAAGAATTTGAAAAAGAAAAAGAAAAAGGAAACAGTGGTGTGGTGCTCTTCCCACGCGACTCACCCCTGTGTTGCAGAAAAAAGGTAAGAAACGCAAGATTTAGATGTGGGAGGCACTCGGTATCTAGGTTGAATATGTGTGGTTTGTGGAAATATTGGGGGGTTGGTGGTATACGTGTGGGTTGTGTACTCGCAGTTATTTATCCTGTGACCGCCTAATGTATCTCCAGCCACAGAATCCAAAGTTCTTTGCTGTCAGGTGAATGCCTATTGGCAAATTTTTGGGGCCTGTACTGGCTAACAGTTACATTTTTATCTTGTGACCGCCTAATGTACCTCCAGCCACAAAATCCAAAGTTCTTTGCTGTCAGGTGAATGCCTATTGACTAATTTTTGTGGCCTGTACTGGCCTACAGTTATATATTTATCCTGTGACCACCTAATTTAGCTGTAATTGAAAATCAATGGGTCTGCAACCGTTCGGCTAAATTGCGGAACGGATGCAGACCCATTTTACAGACGTGTGAATGGAATGGAAATGGGTCTGCATACATTCAGCAATTTTGCTGAAATTTTAAAATGAATGGGTCCGCACCGTGGCTCCGGTAAAAAATAGAACATTTAATAACAATAGGCATTTATATTATGGTTGTGGCCATGTGCGGTCCGCAAAATGCGGAACGCACATGGCTGGTGTCCGTGTTTTTCGGATGCACAATTTGCAGATCTGCAAAACCATAACGGATGTGTGAATAGACCATTAAACATATGTATTTGACATGTATTTACCAGCTGCTGTCAGTTCTGGCTGAATTAGGCCGACCTATGTGTAGGATTTATATAACCCCGTTACACTAAAACAGAGCAATATTAAAAAAACAAAAATACACGTTATAACTGTATAAACTATTTATATAACATATTAGAAAAAAATATATATTTTAAGGCAACGTTTCCAATTGTAGGAGCATCTCCTACACCCCCTTCACGGCCTGGAGGTGTCTCTCCTCCATGGGCTTCATCCGCTCCTGAATGGCCCGCATATCCTGGCGGTGCTCCTTCTGCATTTTTGCCACAGTGGCTTTTAATGTCTTTATTACTGTTGGTAAAAAAAAATATGAACATTATTTCCAATTCTTATTAAACCTTTAAGGACAAGGCAATTTTGCCCAGGCCATTTTTTGCTAATCTGAGATGTGTCACTTTATGTGGTAATAACTTTAAAACACTTATAAGGTCATTCTGACATTGTTTTATCGTCACATATTGTACTTCATGACAATGGTAAAATTTAGTAAAAATATTGCATTTTTATTTATAAAAAAATGCCAAATTTACCCAAAAATTAGAAGAATTAGCAAATTTAAAAATTTCAATGTCTCTACTTTTTTAATAGATATTAATACCTCCAAAAATACTTATTACTTTACATTCCCCATATGTCTACTTCATGATTGGATCATTTTGAAAATGAAATTTTATTTTTTGGGCCGTTAGAAGGCTTAGAAGTTTAGAAGATTTTTAAGAACATTTCCAAACCCAAACTTTTTATGGACCAGTTCAGTTATGAAGTCACTTACTGGGGCTTACATATTGGAAACCAGTCATAAATCGCCCCATTTTACAAACTAATACCCCTCAAGCTATTCAAAACTGGTTTCACAAACTTTGTTAAACCTTTTGGTGCCTAACAAGAAATAAAAAGAAAATGGTAATGAAACGTCAAAATTTCCCTTTTTTTAACTAATTAAAATTTTTCATGTATTATTATTTAAAACACATCAAGAGTTAACAGCCAAACAAAACTCAAAATCTATTATCTTGAATCAGGAGTTTACAGAAGCACCCCATGTGTGCTCAAAAACTGATGTATGGGCGCACAGCAGACTTCAGAGTGGAAAGAGCATTTTGTGACTTGTGTTGCGCCAGCACAAGCTATCACCAAGTGTATTTAACCATCAATAGTGTGGTTATTTTGTGCTATATCCTACATCAGCTGCAGGCTGAGCCTATGTCACCGAAGTGCATTTAACCATCAACAGTCTGGTTATTTTTTGGCCATATACTACATCTGGTGCAGGCTGAGCCTGTGTCACCCAATTGCATTTAACCATCAATAGTGTGGTTATTTTTTGGCCATATACTACATCAGGGGCAAGTTGAGCCTGTCACCCAGCGCCTAAAAAATAGACCTGACATTTCTATTCAACCAAATCTGTACTGTTTTAGCTGGTCAAGTTATTTGTAGTGACCGTAAAAGCACATTTTTTGTTCTGGGTTGAAAAACTATTCCCAAATTTGCCATTCTAAAAATAACTAGTTTCTGCTATATGAGGCCTACTTGAAATCTATCCCAAAAAGGATATCTTACATTGAAGGTGCTGATAGTGTCATTCAGAAAAACCTAAGACACACGCTACCGTGCAGATAGAAGTCTAATTCTGTGATTAAACCTATACCTGTCACACAGCGCAAAAAAAAAAACAGGCCTCACATTTCTATTCAACCAAATCTGTACTGTTTTAGCTGGCCAAGTTATTTGTAGTGACCGTAAAAGCACACTTTTTGTTCTGGGTTGAAAAACTATTCCCAAATTTGCCATTCTCAAAATAACTAGTTTCTGCTATATGAGGCCTACTTGAAATCTATCCCAAAAAGGATATCTTACATTGAAGGTGCTGATAGTGTCATTCAGAAAAACCTAAGACACACGCTACCGTGCAGATAGAAGTCTGATTCTGTGATTAAACCTATACCTGTCACACAGCGCAAAAAAAAACAGGCCTCACATTTCTATTCAACCAAATCTGTACTGTTTTAGCTGGTCAAGTTATTTGTAGTGACCGTAAAAGCAAATTTTTTGTTCTGGGTTGAAAAACTATTCCCAAATTTGCCATTCTCAAAATAACTAGTTTCTGCTATATGAGGCCTACTTGAAATCTATCCCAAAAAGGATATCTTACATTGAAGGTGCTGATAGTGTCATTCAGAAAAACCTAAGACACACGCTTAGTGTTGAGCGAACAGTTCGAGCATAGTTCGGGTCCGTACCGAATTTTGGGGTTCTCGTGACACGGACCCGAACCCGAACTTTTTCGTAAAAGTTCGGGTTCGGGTTCGTCGTTCGGCATGTATTTTGGCGCATTTTGAAAGGCTGCAAAGCAGCCAATCAACATGCATCATACTACTTGCCCTAAGATGCCATCGCAGCCATGCCTACTATTGGCAAGGCTGTGATTGGCCAAGTGCAGCATGTGACTCAGCCTCTTTATAAGCTTGTGCGCACGTCGGGACGTGCTCACTCCCGATGTGAATAGAACAGGGATAGACGCAGCTGATGCTAGGGCGAGAATAGGCAGGGATAATTGAATAACTGGAAGCAAATTTCTCTCCTCCACCTGTGATTCATCTGAACAACTGCAGCTGAGCTGCTTTTTTGATAGGGATTGGCTATTTTTAGAGTGGCCAGAGTGATTTTTCCATCCACATGTACCTGGGCTGACCGCCGGCCGCCATTTTGCGACTTGTAGTGCTGCAGCAGAAGCTGCCACAGTGTGCATTCCAAAGCTCCAAACAAGTCAGACATCTACACCTGGGATTCAGACCAATAGCGATTTAGCAGCACAGTCCAAGGCTATTTTTTTTAAAGGTTGTGCAGACCATTTTGTGGCACATGTTACTGGGCTGATAGGCGGCGGCCATCTTGGGACTAGTGCTGCAGCACAATCTCTCCCAACGTCCATTAATCACTTGTAATAGTGGTCTGTGCCATAGAAATCCTACATCAGGGACTTGGGTGTGCTTGTGTCACCCCTACTAATACCAGTCCACCTGTAATCCATACAGTGAAAAGCCATAAAGTATTCCAGTGAGGGAATTTTTTTTTTATTTAAAAAAGGCCAAGTTAGTTTATCTGGCGTTCAATATACTAGATACAGTTAGGCCTGCGTTTCATACATCTGGAATTAGCAAACTAATGTGCTGGGGTTGGGAAAACATATATGTACCCATACTAGAATCTGTCAAAGAAAGCGGTACTCACATATAACAGTCATTCCATCTGTAATCCATACAGTCAAAAGACTGAAAGTATTCCAGTGAGGGAATTTTTTTTATTTAAAAAAGGCCAAGTTAGTTTATCTGGCGTTCAATATACTAGATACAGTTAGGCCTGCGTTTCATACATCTGGAATTAGCAAACTAATGTGCTGGGGTTGGGAAAACATATATGTACCCATACTAGAATCTGTCAAAGAAAGCGGTACTCACATATAACAGTCATTCCATCTGTAATCCATACAGTCAAAAGACTGAAAGTATTCCAGTGAGGGAATTTTTTTTTTATTTAAAAAAGGCCAAGTTAGTTTATCTGGCGTTCAATATACTAGATACAGTTAGGCCTGCATTTCATACATCTGGAATTAGCAAACTAATGTGCTGGGGTTGGGAAAACATATATGTACCCATACTAGAATCTGTCAAAGAAAGCGGTACTCACATATAACAGTCATTCCATCTGTAATCCATACAGTCAAAAGACTGAAAGTATTCCAGTGAGGGAATTTTTTTTATTTAAAAAAGGCCAAGTTAGTTTATCTGGCGTTCAATATACTAGATACAGTTAGGCCTGCGTTTCATACATCTGGAATTAGCAAACTAATGTGCTGGGGTTGGGAAAACATATATGTACCCATACTAGAATCTGTCAAAGAAAGCGGTACTCACATATAACAGTCATTCCATCTGTAATCCATACAGTCAAAAGACTGAAAGTATTCCAGTGAGGGAATTTTTTTTATTTAAAAAAGGCCAAGTTAGTTTATCTGGCGTTCAATATACTAGATACAGTTAGGCCTGCGTTTCATACATCTGGAATTAGCAAACTAATGTGCTGGGGTTGGGAAAACATATATGTACCCATACTAGAATCTGTCAAAGAAAGCGGTACTCACATATAACAGTCATTCCATCTGTAATCCATACAGTCAAAAGACTGAAAGTATTCCAGTGAGGGAATTTTTTTTATTTAAAAAAGGCCAAGTTAGTTTATCTGGCGTTCAATATACTAGATACAGTTAGGCCTGCGTTTCATACATCTGGAATTAGCAAACTAATGTGCTGGGGTTGGGAAAACATATATGTACCCATACTAGAATCTGTCAAAGAAAGCGGTACTCACATATAACAGTCATTCCATCTGTAATCCATACAGTCAAAAGACTGAAAGTATTCCAGTGAGGGAATTTTTTTTATTTAAAAAAGGCCAAGTTAGTTTATCTGGCGTTCAATATACTAGATACAGTTAGGCCTGCGTTTCATACATCTGGAATTAGCAAACTAATGTGCTGGGGTTGGGAAAACATATATGTACCCATACTAGAATCTGTCAAAGAAAGCGGTACTCACATATAACAGTCATTCCATCTGTAATCCATACAGTCAAAAGACTGAAAGTATTCCAGTGAGGGAATTTTTTTTATTTAAAAAAGGCCAAGTTAGTTTATCTGGCGTTCAATATACTAGATACAGTTAGGCCTGCGTTTCATACATCTGGAATTAGCAAACTAATGTGCTGGGGTTGGGAAAACATATATGTACCCATACTAGAATCTGTCAAAGAAAGCGGTACTCACATATAACAGTCATTCCATCTGTAATCCATACAGTCAAAAGACTGAAAGTATTCCAGTGAGGGAATTTTTTTTATTTAAAAAAGGCCAAGTTAGTTTATCTGGCGTTCAATATACTAGATACAGTTAGGCCTGCGTTTCATACATCTGGAATTAGCAAACTAATGTGCTGGGGTTGGGAAAACATATATGTACCCATACTAGAATCTGTCAAAGAAAGCGGTACTCACATATAACAGTCATTCCATCTGTAATCCATACAGTCAAAAGACTGAAAGTATTCCAGTGAGGGGATTTTGCTTATAAAAAATAATATATTTCATTGTGGTGCGAGTTGAATCACAACAATGAAGAAAAATACTATTAAGGGACGAGGACGCGGTCGTGGTGGTGTCCGTGGAGCCTCTGTTGCTGGTAGAGGACGTGGCCGTTCGGCCCCAGGCGCACACAGTAGGGAACGAACTCCCTCAACTAGCCGGCAGAATGTACCGCAATATCTCGTGGGGCCCAATGCCGCTCTTAGGATGGTAAGGCCTGAGCAGGTACAGGCATTAATCGATTGGGTGGCCGACAGTGCTTCCAGCACGTTCACCACATGGTCTTCCACCCAGTCTTCTGCGGAAAGCGCACAGGTGGCACCTGAAAACCAAGCCCATCAGTCTGTCACATCACCCCCAAGCATATCAGGGAAACGGTCTGAGCCACAAGTTATGCAGCAGTCTCTTCTTCTGTTTGAAGACTCTGCTTCCAGGGTTTCCCAGGGGCGTCCACCTAGCCCTTCCCCAGTGGAGGAAGACATACCATGCACTGACGCACAACCACTTATGTCTCCAGATGAAGAGGACATGGGAATACCACCACAGCAGAGTCACCGACTCTCTGATGATGACAAAACACAGGTGCCCACTGCCGCGTCTTTTTGCAGTGTGCAGACTGAACAGGAGGAGGTCAGGGAGGGAGACTGGGTGGAAGACGATGCAGAGGACGATGAGGTCTTAGACCCCACATGGACTGAAGGTCGTGGCGATGACTTTCACAGTTCAGAGGAAGAGGTAGTGGTGAGACCGAGACAACAGCGAAGCCAAAGAGGGAGCAGGGGGCCAAAGCAGACGAGCCGCCGCCCCCAGAGTTCGCCTGCTACTGGACATCGCCAACAGGGACCCAGCCCCACAAAGGCAGCTTAAAAGAGTTCCCTGGCATGGCACTTCTTTAAACAATGTCCTACCGACAAGACCCGAGTGACTTGCACGCTCTGCCATCAGAGCCTGAGGCGAGGCATTAACGTTCTGAACCTCAGCACAACCTGCATGACCAGGCATCTACATGCAAAGCATGAACTGCAGTGGGGTACACACCTTAAAAACCAGGCACTCGCTGAGGCTCCCCCTGCTCCCTCTACCGCTGCTGCCTCGGCTTCCGCCTCGAGAGGAATGTTGCCACCTGCCGAGCAGCAAACAGAGGATGTGCCACCGACACCACCACCACCGCCACCGTCAACTAGCGTCTCCACTATATCACACAGCAGCGTTCAGCTCTCAATATCTCAAACCTTAGAGAGGAAGCGCAAATTCCCCCCGAGTCACCCTCGAGCCCTTGGCCTGAACGCCAGCATTTCTAAACTGCTGGCCTTTGAAATGCTGTCATTCCGGCTGGTGGACACAGACAGCTTCAAACAGCTGATGGCCATGGCTGTCCCGCAGTATGTGGTTCCCAGCCGCCACTACTTCTCCAAGACAGCCGTGCCTTCCCTGCACATGCAAGTGTCCGATAAAATCAAGTGTGCACTGCGCAACGCCATTTGTGGCAAGGTCCACCTAACCACAGATACGTGGACCAGTAAGCACGGCCAGGGACGCTATATCTCACTAACTGCACACTGGATGAATGTAGTGGCGGCTGGGCCCCCGGCGGACAGTTCCTTGGCGCACGTACTTCCGCCCCCTAGGATCGCAGGGCATCATTCTCTGCCTCCTGTAGCCTCCTCCTCCTACTCGGCTTCCTCCTCCACTGCTTCCACCAGCTCATCCGGTCAGCCACACACCTTCACCACCAACTTCAGCACAGCCCGGGGTAAACGTCAGCAGGCCATTCTGAAACTCATATGTTTGGGGGACAGGCCCCACACCGCACAGGAGTTGTGGCGGGGTATTGAACAACAGACCGACGAGTGGTTTCTGCCGGTGGGCCTCAAGCCAGGCCTGGTGGTATGCGATAATGGGCGAAATCTCGTGGCAGCTCTGGGACTAGCCGGTTTGACGCACATCCCTTGCCTGGCGCATGTGCTGAACTTGGTGGTGCAGAGGTTCATTCACCACTACCCCAACATGTCAGAGCTGCTGCATAAAGTGCGGGCCGTCTGTGCGCGCTTCCGCCGTTCACATCCTGCCGCTGCTCGCCTGTCTGCGCTACAGCGGAACTTCGGCCTTCCCGCTCACCGCCTCATATGCGACGTGCCCACCCGGTGGAACTCCACCTTGCACATGCTGGAGAGACTGTGCGAGCAGCAGCAGGCCATAGTGGAGTTTCAGCTGCAGCACGCTCGCGTCAGTCGTACTGCCGAACAGCACCACTTCACCACCAATGATTGGGCCTCCATGCGAGACCTGTGTGCCCTGCTGCGCTGTTTCGAGTACTCCACCAACATGGCCAGTGGCGATGACACTGTTATCAGCGTTACAATACCACTTCTATGTCTCCTTGAGAAAACACTTAGGGCAATGATGTTAGAGGAGGTGGCCCAGGTGGAGGAGGAGGAGGAGGATGAGGGCTCGTTTCTAACACTTTCGGGCCAGTCTGTTCGAAGTGGCTCAGAGGGAGGTTTGTTTAAGCAGCAGAGGACAGGTTCACAAGTCGCCAGCCAAGGCACTGTACTGGAGGCCGAGGAGGAGGAGGAGGTGGAGGGGGACGAGGATGACGCAAGTTCACAGCGGGGTGGCAGCCCAGGCCCATCACTGGTGCGTGGCTGGGGGGATACGGTGGACGATGACGATACGCCTCCCACAGAGGACAGCTTGTCCTTACCCATGGGTAGCCTGGCCCACATGAGCGAATATATGCTCCAATGCCTGCGCAACGACAGCAGAGTTGCCCACGTTTTAACGTGTGCAGACTACTGGGTGGCCACCCTGCTGGATCCCCGGTATAAAGACAATGTGCCCACTTTAATTCCTGAACTGGAGCGCGACCGTAAGATGCGCGAGTACAAGCGCACGCTGATAGAGGCGCTCTTGAGAGCATTCCCACATGTCACAGGGGAACAGGTGGAAGGTGAAGGCAGAGGAGTGGCAAGAGGTCGCCAACGCAGCTGTGTCACGGCCAGCTCATCTGAGGGCAGGGTTAGCATGGCAGAAATGTGGAAAAGTTTTGTCTCCACGCCACAGCTATCTGCACCGACACCTGATACGGAACGTGTTAGCAGGAGGCAGCATTTCACTAACATGGTTGAACAGTATGTCTGCACACCCCTCCACATCCTGACGGATGGTTCGGCCCCATTCAACTACTGGGTTTCGAAATTGTCCACGTGGCCAGAGTTAGCATGTTATGCCTTGGAGGTGCTTTCCTGCCCGGCGGCCAGCGTTTTATCTGAACGCGTATTCAGCACGGCAGGGGGCGTCATTACTGACAAGCGCAGCCGCCTGTCCACAGCCAACGTGGACAAGCTGACCTTCATAAAGATGAACCAGGCATGGATCCCACAGGACCTGTCCCTCCCTTGTGCAGAGTAGTCCTTATTAACTGCCTAAAACATGTCTTGTTGTGCTACGGGCCACTTCTTTATTTGATACAAATTTTATGAAACCCACAGTTGAATGAAACTCTTCTCTGTCTGGGCGCCGGGGCCTAACCAGACGAAAGTGGCCGGTTAAACTAACGGGTGACATGAAGCCATAACCTCTGCCATGCTACCTCTGTCTTCTGTCTGGGTGCTGAGGCCTAAGTCAAATAAAGCGGTCTTCTGCTGTGCTGGGGGATATGAAGCTAATCTCTGACCTCTCTCCTCTGTCTGGGTCCAAAGGCCTAAATCACTGAAAGAGGCCTTCTCCTGTGGTGTGTGATATGATGCCAGAATATGTGCTGTGGGGCCTCTCTCCTCTTCCTGGGTGCAGGGGTCAAATAAACTAAATTGTGGCCTACTCCTGTGGTGGTTGATATGATGCCTGATTCTCTGATGTGGAACCTCTCTCCTCTGTTTGGGTGAAGGGGTCAAAGTAACTAAATGGTGGCTTCTCCTGTGGTGGCTGATATGATGCCAGAATATGTGCTGTGGTGCCTCTCTCCTCTTCCTGGGTGCAGGGGTCAAAGTAACTAAATGGTGGCTTCTCCTGTGGTGGCTGATATGATGCCAGAATATGTGCTGTGGGGCCTCTCTCCTCTTCCTGGGTGCAGGGGTCAAAGTAACTCAATGGTGGCTTCTCCTGTGGTGGCTGATATGATGCCAGAATATGTGCTGTGGTGCCTCTCTCCTCTGTCTGGGTCCAAAGGCCTAAATCACTGAAAGAGGCCTTCTCCTGTGGTGTGTGATATGATGCCTGAATATGTGCTGTGGTGCCTCTCTCCTCTTCCTGGGTGCGGGGGTCAAAGTAACTCAATGGTGGCTTCTCCTGTGGTGGCTGATATGATGCCAGAATATGTGCTGTGGTGCCTCTCTCCTCATCCTGGGTGCGGGGGTCAAAGTAACTCAATGGTGGCTTCTCCTGTGGTGGCTGATATGATGCCAGAATATGTGCTGTGGGGCCTCTCTCCTCTTCCTGGGTGCAGGGGTCAAAGTAACTCAATGGTGGCTTCTCCTGTGGTGGTTAGTATGATGCCAGAATATGTGCTGTGGGGCCTCTCTCCTCTTCCTGGGTGCAGGGGTCAAAGTAACTCAATGGTGGCTTCTCCTGTGGTGGCTGATATGATGCCAGAATATGTGCTGTGGTGCCTCTCTCCTCTTCCTGGGTGCGGGGGTCAAAGTAACTCAATGGTGGCTTCTCCTGTGGTGGCTGATATGATGCCAGAATATGTGCTGTGGGGCCTCTCTCCTCTTCCTGGGTGCAGGGGTCAAAGTAACTCAATGGTGGCTTCTCCTGTGGTGGTTAGTATGATGCCAGAATATGTGCTGTGGGGCCTCTCTCCTCTTCCTGGGTGCAGGGGTCAAAGTAACTCAATGGTGGCTTCTCCTGTGGTGGCTGATATGATGCCAGAATATGTGCTGTGGTGCCTCTCTCCTCTTCCTGGGTGCGGGGGTCAAAGTAACTCAATGGTGGCTTCTCCTGTGGTGGCTGATATGATGCCAGAATATGTGCTGTGGGGCCTCTCTCCTCTTCCTGGGTGCAGGGGTCAAAGTAACTCAATGGTGGCTTCTCCTGTGCTGATTGATATAAAGCTGATGGTTGTGCCATCTGACATGGTTGGCAGGGTCTGATTCAATGGGGGCCTACTCCTGTGGTGGGTGATCTAAATGCCTGATTCTCTGCTGTGAAACCTCTCTCCTCCGTCTGGGTGTAGGGGTCAAAGTCTTTCAAAGTCGCCTTCTCCTGTGCTGATTGATATGAAGCTGATGGTTGTGCCATCTGACATGGTTGCCGGGGTCCCATTAAATTGTGGCCTACTCCTGTGGTGGTTGATATGATGCCTGATTCTCTGATGTGGAACCTCTCTCCTCTGTTTGGGTGAAGGGGTCAAAGTAACTAAATGGTGGCTTCTCCTGTGGTGGCTGATATGATGCCAGAATATGTGCTGTGGGGCCTCTCTCCTCTTCCTGGGTGCAGGGGTCAAAGTAACTCAGTGGTGGCTTCTCCTGTGGTGGCTGATATGATGCCAGAATATGTGCTGTGGTGCCTCTCTCCTCTTCCTGGGTGCGGGGATCAAAGTAACTCAATGGTGGCTTCTCCTGTGGTGGCTGATATGATGCCAGAATATGTGCTGTGGTGCCTCTCTCCTCTTCCTGGGTGCGGGGGTCAAAGTAACTCAATGGTGGCTTCTCCTGTGGTGGCTGATATGATGCCAGAATATGTGCTGTGGTGCCTCTCTCCTCTTCCTGGGTGCAGGGGTCAAAGTAACTAAACGGTGGCTTCTCCTGTGGTGGTTGATATGATGCCTGATTCTCTGCTGTGAAACCTCTCTCCTCCATCTGGGTGTAGGGGTCAAAGTCTTTCAAAGTCGCCTTCTCCTGTGCTGATTGATATAAAGCTGATGGTTGTGCCATCTGACATGGTTGCCAGGGTCTGATTCAATGGGGGCCTACTCCTGTGGTGGGTGATCTAAATGCCTGATTCTCTGCTGTGAAACCTCTCTCCTCCGTCTGGGTGTAGGGGTCAAAGTCTTTCAAAGTCGCCTTCTCCTGTGCTGATTGATATGAAGCTGATGGTTGTGCCATCTGACATGGTTGCCGGGGGTCCCATTAAATTGGGGCCTACTCCTGTGGTGGGTGATCTAAATGCCTGATTCTCTGCTTTGAAACCTCTCTCCTCCGTCCGGGTGTAGGGGTCAAAGTCTGTCAAAGTCGCCTTCTCCTGTGCTGATTGATATAAAGCTTATGCTTGTGCCATCTGACATGGTTGCCGGGGTCTGATTCAATGGTGGCCTACTCCTGTGGTGGGTGATCTAAATGCCTGATTCTCTGCTGTGTAACCTCTCTCCTCCGTCTGGGTGTAGGGGTCAAAGTAACTAAATGGTGGCCTACTCCTGTGGTGGGTGATATGATGCCTGGTTCTCTGCTGTGGGACCTCTCTCCTTTGTCTGGGTGCTGTGGTCAAAATAATAGTAAGTGACCTTCTCCATTGGTGGGTGACTTGAAGCCTGATTCTGTGCTATGGGACCTCACTCCAATTAATATTGTTTAATTTTTATTTATTTTATGTTAACTCATCATTTCCCTATCTACATTTGTTTGCAGGGGATTTAACTACATTTTGCTGCCTTTTGCAGCCCTCTAGCCCTTTCCGGGTGTGTTTTACAGCCTTTTTAGTGCCCAAAAGTTCGGGTCCCCATTGACTTCTATGGGGTTCGGGTTCGGGATGAAGTTCGGGTCGAGTTCGGATCCCGAACCCGAACATTTTTCGAAAGTTCGGCCGAACTCGTCGAACCCGAACATCCAGGTGTTCGCTCAACTCTACACACGCTATCATGCAGATAGAAGTCTGATTCTGTGATTAAACCTATACCTGTCACACAGCGCAAAAAAAAACAGGCCTCACATTTCTATTCAACCAAATCTGTACTGTTTTAGCTGGTCAAGTTATTTGTAGTGACCGTAAAAGCACATTTTTTGTTCTGGGTTGAAAAACTATTCCCAAATTTGCCATTCTCAAAATAACTAGTTTCTGCTATATGAGGCCTACTTGAAATCTATCCCAAAAAGGATATCTTACATTGAAGGTGCTGATAGTGTCATTCAGAAAAACCTAAGACACACGCTACCATGCAGCTAGAAGTCTGATTCTGTGATTAAACCTATACCTGTCACACAGCGCAAAAAAAAACAGGCCTCACATTTCTATTCAACCAAATCTGTACTGTTTTAGCTGGTCAAGTTATTTGTAGTGACCGTAAAAGCACACTTTTTGTTCTGGATTGAAAAACTGTTCCCAAATTTGCCATTCTCAAAATAACTAGTTTCTGCTATATGAGGCCTACTTGAAATCTATCCCAAAAAGGATATCTTACATTGAAGGTGCTGATAGTGTCATTCAGAAAAACCTAAGACACACGCTACCGTGCAGATAGAAGTCTGATTCTGTGATTAAACCTATACCTGTCACACAGCGCAAAAAAAAACAGGCCTCACATTTCTATTCAACCAAATCTGTACTGTTTTAGCTGGTCAAGTAATTTGTAGTGACCGTAAAAGCACATTTTTTGTTCTGGGTTGAAAAACTATTCCCAAATTTGCCATTCTCAAAATAACTAGTTTCTGCTATATGAGGCCTACTTGAAATCTATCCCAAAAAAGATATCTTACATTGAAGGTGCTGATAGTGTCATTCAGAAAAACCTAAGACATAAGACACACGCTACCGTGCAGATAGAAGTCTGATTCTGTGATTAAACCTATACCTGTCACACCGCGCAAAAAAAAACAGGCCTCACATTTCTATTCAACCAAATCTGTACTGTTTTAGCTGGTCAAGTTATTTGTAGTGACCGTAAAAGCACACTTTTTGTTCTGGGTTGAAAAACTATTTCCCAAATTTGCCATTCTCAAAATTGTGGTGAACGGGAACAATGAGGAAAACATCTAATAAGGGACGCGGACGTGGACATGGTCGTGGTGGTGTTAGTGGACCCTCTGGTGCTGGGAGAGGACGTGGCCGTTCTGCCACAGCCACACGTCCTAGTGTACCAACTACCTCAGGTCCCAGTAGCCGCCAGAATTTACAGGGATATTTGGTGGGGCCCAATGCCGTTCTAAGGATGGTAAGGCCTGAGCAGGTACAGGCATTAGTCAATTGGGTGGCCGACAGTGCATCCAGCACGTTCACATTATCTCCCACCCAGTCTTCTGCAGAAAGCGCACAGATGGCGCATGAAAACCAAGCCCATCAGTCTGTCACATCACCCCCATGCATATCAGGGAAACTGTCTGAGCCTCAAGTTATGCAGCAGTCTCTTATGCTGTTTGAAGACTCTGCTGCCAGGGTTTCCCAAGGGCATCCACAAAGCCCTTCCCCAGGGGTGGAAGAGATAGAATGCACTAACGCACAACCACTTATGTTTCCTGATGATGAGGACATGGGAATACCACCTCAGCACGTCTCTGATGATGACGAAACACAGGTGCCAACTGCTGCGTCTTTCTCCAGTGTGCAGACTGAACAGGAGGTCAGGGATCAAGACTGGGTGGAAGACGATGCAGGGGACGATGAGGTCCTAGACCCCACATGGAATGAAGGCCGTGCCACTGACTTTCAGAGTTCGGAGGAAGAGGCAGTGGTGAGACCGAGCCAACAGCGTAGCAAAAGAGGGAGCAGTGGGCAAAATCAGAACACCCGCCGCCAAGAGACTCCGCCTGCTACTGACCGCCGCCATCTGGGACCGAGCACCCCAAAGGCAGCTTAAAGAAGTTCTTAAAACAATGTGCTGACGACAAGACCCGAGTGGTTTGCACGCTGTGCCATCAGAGCCTGAAGCGAGGCATTAACGTTCTGAACCTTAGCACAACCTGCATGACCAGGCACCTGCATGCAAAGCATGAACTGCAGTGGAGTAAACACCTTAAAAACAAGGAAGTCACTCAGGCTCCCCCTGCTACCTCTTCTGCTGCTGCCGCCTCGGCCTCTTCTGCTGCTGCCGCCGCCTCGGCCTCTTCTGCTGCTGCTGCCGCCGCCTCGGCCTCTTCCTCTGCCTCTGGAGGAACGTTGGCACCTGCTGCCCAGCAAACATGGGATGTACCACCAACACCACCACCTGCGTCACCAAGCATCTCAACCATGTCACACGGCAGCGTTCAGCTCTCCATCTCACAAACATTTGAGAGAAAGCGTAAATTCCCACCTAGCCACCCTCGATCCCTGGCCCTGAATGCCAGCATTTCTAAACTACTGGCCTATGAAATGCTGTCATTTAGGCTGGTGGACACACACAGCTTCAAAAAGCTCATGTCATTTGCTCTCCCACAGTATGTTGTTCCCAGCCGCCACTACTTCTCCAAGAGAGCCGTGCCTTCCCTGCACAAACAAGTGTCTGATAAAATCAAGTGTGCACTGCGCAACGCCATCGGTGGCAAGGTCCACCTAACCACAGATACGTGGACCAGTAAGCACGGCCAGGGACGCTATATCTCCCTAACTGCAGACTAGGTAAATGTAGTGGCGGCTGGGCCCCAGGCGGAGAGCTGTTTGTCGCACGTCCTTCCGCCGCCAAGGATCGCAGGACAACATTCTTTGCCTCCTGTCTCCTCCTCCTCCTACTCAGCTTCCTCCTCCTCTTCTTCCACCTGCTCATCCAGTCAGCCACACACCTTCACCACCAACTTCAGCACAGCCCGGGGTAAACGTCAGCAGGCCGTTCTGAAACTCATATGTTTGGGGGACAGGCCCCACGCCGCACAGGAGTTGTGGCGGGGTATAGAACAACAGACCGACGAGTGGTTGCTGCCGGTGAGCCTCAAGCCCGGCCTGGTGGTGTGAGATAATGGGCGAAATCTCGTTGCAGCTCTGGGACTAGCCGGTTTGACGCACATCCGTTGCCTGGCGCATGTGCTGAATTTGGTGGTGCAGAAGTTCATTCGCAACTACCCCGACATGTCAGAGCTGCTGCATAAAGTGCGGGCCGGCTGTTCGCGCTTCCGGCGTTCACACCCTGCCGCTGCTCGCCTGTCTGCGCTACAGCGTAACTTCGGCCTTCCCGCTCACCGCCTCATATGCGACGTACCCAACAGGTGGAACTCCACCTTGCATATGCTGAACAGACTGTGCGAGCAGCAGCAGGCCATAGTGGAGTTTTAGCTTTAGCACGCACGGGTCAGTCGCCCTGCGGATCAGACCCACTTCACCACCAATGATTGGGCCTCCATGCGAGACCTGTGTGCCCTGTTGCGTTGTTTCGAGTACTCCACCAACATGGCCAGTGGCGATGACGCCGTTATCAGCGTTACAATACCACTTCTATGTCTCCTTGAGAAAACAGGGCGATGATGGAAGAGGAGGTGGCCCAGGAGGAAGAGGAGGAAGAGGGGTCATTTTTAGCACTTTCAGGCCAGTCTCTTCGAAGTGACTCAGAGGGAGGTTTTTTGCAACACCAGAGGCCAGGTACAAATGTGGCCAGACAGGGCCCACTACTGGAGGACGAGGATGAGGAGGAGGTGGAGGAGGATGAGGATGAAGCATGTTCACAGCGGGGTGGCACCCAAAGCAGCTCGGGCCCATCACTGGTGCGTGGCTGGGGGGAAACACAGGACGATACGCCTCCCACAGAGGACAGCTTGTCCTTACCTCTGGGCAGCCTGGCACACATGAGCGACTACATGCTGCAGTGCCTGCGCAACGACAGCAGAGTTGCCCACATTTTAACGTGTGCGGACTACTGGGTTGCCACCCTGCTGGATCCTCGGTACAAAGACAATGTGCCCACCTTACTTCCTACACTGGAGCGTGATAGGAAGATGCGCGAGTACAAGCGCACGTTGGTAGATGCGCTACTGAGAGCATTCCCAAATGTCACAGGGGAACCAGTGGAAGCCCAAGGCGAAGGCAGAGGAGGAGCAAGAGGTCGCCAACGCAGCTGTGTCACGCCCAGCTCCTCTGTGCGCAGGGTTAGCATGGCAGAGATGTGGAAAAGTTTTGTCACCACGCCACAGCTAACTGCACCACCACCTGATACGGAACGTGTTAGCAGGAGGCAACATTTCACTAACATGGTGGAACAGTACCTGTGCACACCCCTCCACGTACTGACTGATGGTTCGGCCCCATTCAACTTCTGGGTCTCCAAATTGTCCACGTGGCCAGAGCTAGCCTTTTATGCCTTGGAGGTGCTGGCCTGCCCGGCGGCCAGCGTTTTGTCTGAACGTGTATTCAGCACGGCAGCCTGTCTACAGCCAATGTGAACAAGCTGACGTTCATAAAAATGAACCAGGCATGGATCCCACAGGACCTGTCCATCCCTTGTGCAGATTAGATATTAACTACCTCCCCTTAACAATATATTATTCTACTCCAGGGCACTTCCTCATTCAATACTATTTTTTATTTCATTTTACCATTATATTGCGGGGCAACCCAAAGTTGAATGAACCTCTCCTCTGTCTGGGTGCCGGGGCCTAAATGTGTGACAGTGGCCTGTTCCAGTGGTGGGTGACGTGAAGCCTGATTCTCTGCTATGACATGAAGACAGATTCTGCGCTGACATAAGGCCAGATTCTCTGTTACGGGACCTCTCTCCTCTGCCTGGGTGCCTGGGCCTAAATGTGTGACAGTGGCCTGTTCCAGTGGTGGGTGACGTGAAGCCTGATTCTCTGCTATGACATGAAGACAGATTCTTTGCTGACATAAGGCCAGATTCTCTGTTACGGGACCTCTCTCCTCTGCCTGGGTGCCTGGGCCTAAATGTGTGACAGTGTCCTGTTCCAGTGGTGGGTGACGTGAAGCCTGATTCTCTGCTATGACATGAAGACTGATTCTGCGCTGACATAAGGCCAGATTGTCTGTTACGGGACCTCTCTCCTCTGCCTGGGTGCCGGGGCCTAAATATGTGACAGTGGCCTGTTCCAGTGGTGGGTGACGTGAAGCCTGATTCTCTGCTATGACATGAAGACTGATTCTGCGCTGACATAAGGCCAGATTCTCTGTTACGGGACCTCTCTCCTCTGCCTAGGTGCCTGGGCCTAAATGTGTGACAGTGGCCTGTTCCAGTGGTGGGTGACGTGAAGCCTGATTCTCTGCTATGACATGAAGACAGATTCTGTGCTGACATAAGGCCAGATTCTCTGTTACGGGACCTTTCTCCTCTGCCTGGGTGCCTGGGCCTAAATGTGTGACAGTGGCCTGTTCCAGTGGTGGGTGACGTGAAGCCTGATTCTCTGCTATGACATGAAGACAGATTCTGTGCTGACATAAGGCCAGATTCTCTGTTACGGGACCTCTCTCCTCTGCCTGGGTGCCTGGGCATAAATGTGTGACAGTGGCCTGTTCCAGTGGTGGGTGACGTGAAGCCTGATTCTCTGCTATGACATGAAGACTGATTCTGCGCTGACATAAGAGCAGATTCTCTGTTATGGGACCTCTCTCTTCTGCCTGGGTGCCTGGGCCTAAATGTGTGACAGTGGCCTGTTCCAGTGGTGGGTGACGTGAAGCCTGATTCTCTGCTATGACATGAAGACAGATTCTGTGCTGACATAAGGCCAGATTCTCTGTTACGGGACCTCTCTCCTCTGTCTGGGTGCCGGGGCCTAAATATGTGACAGTGGCCTGTTCCAGTGGTGGGTGACATGAAGCCAGATTCTCTGCTATGGCATGAAGAGACTGATTCTCTGCTGACATGAAGCCAGATTCTTTGCTATGGCATGAAGAGACTGATTCTCTGCTGACGTGAAGCCAGATTCTCTGCTATGGGACCTCTGTCCAATTGATAATGGGTCATTTTTATTTTTTTAATTTTTATTTTAATTCATTTCCCTATCCACATTTGTTTGCAGGGGATTTACCTACATGTTGCTGCCTTTTGCAGCCCTCTAGCTCTTTCCTGGGCTGTTTTACAGCCTTTTTAGTGCCCAAAAGTTTGGGTCCCCATTGACTTCAATGGGGTTCGGGACGAAGTTCGGTTCGGGTTCGGATCCCGAACCCGAACATTTCCGGGAAGTTCGGCCGAACTTCTCGAACCCGAACATCCAGGTGTTCGCTCAACTCTACCCAACATCTAATATGTGTTAAAAAAATGATGCATGTGAGCATGCCCGGGTTCTAAAGTCAAACAGCTAAATATGGATTTTGCAGACATGAATTGGCAAAGTGAAATGAAAAAGACGATTCCGGCACTGATTTTTCTTCCCATAAAATCTTCCTCTTTATTAATTCACAGCATATGCGGACAGTATCACAAACAAGCAGTTGTTTACGCGTTTCGGAGACCTTCTCCTTAGTCGTAACAATGTGGTCTGAGAGTTTAGAAAATTTAAAGACCCATGTACCCTCCCCCAACTAGTGGGTGGTGGTAACATGATGTCATGAATTGATCAACCTTTTGATTAAGACCTGTTGGCACCCTTGTATTTTAAAGGAAAATCCAAAAGGCCTCTCTCAAAAGTATTTTCTTTTGGTGATCCCCTCCCCTAGCTGGCACCATTACCTTCTCAATTGCAAATGCACGGAGGGATCCTGTGCTGCCACTGTGCGTGTGGATGAAGTGTTTGGCAGCACCAGAAATATTGAGAATAGATGGATTTGAAATGTAGTTCAGATGTTGTAATATTCTGTTTTTGAACTTATGTATGGTGCTGCCAACATACATCTAATCACACTCCACAAATAGAGATGCCGCTAACATAAAATTTTCCGTTCGCGAAGGGCGAACGCAGATTTTCGCGAACGGGCGAACCGGGCGAACCGCCATAGACTTCAATAGGAAGGTGAATTTTAAAACCCACAGGGACTCTTTCTGCCCACAATAGTGATGGAAAAGTTGTTTTAAGGGGACTAACACCTGGACTGTGGCATGCCGGAAGAGGATCCATGGCAAAACTCCCATGGAAAATTACGTAGTTGACGCAGAGTCGTGTTTTAATCCATAAAGGGCATAAATCACCTAACATTCCTAAATTGTTTGGAATAATGTGCTGTAAAACATCCAGTGTGTGTATACGATCAGGTATGATGTTGTATCGATCAGGTAGTGCAACGGTTACGCCCGCTTCACAGTGACAGACCAAACTCTGACGGACCAAACTCCCCGTTTAACACACCGCAAACAACCGCAAACAGTCCATTTGCACAACCACAAACTCCCCATTTGCACAAGGTTGGATACCAAGCTAGCCATGTCCCGTTCCTTGTCCTCACTGACGTCATTGAATGTCTCTTCCTCCACCCAGCCACGTACAACACCAAGGGTCCCTGAAAGGTGACAACAAGCCCCCTGTGACGCCTGCTGTGGTTGGTATTCCACCTCCTCAAAGCCACCTTCCTCCTCTGACTCCTCTTCTTCAGACTCCTCTCTCTGCGTTGCCGCAGGTCCAGCAATCGACGACGACAACCACATAAAAGGTTAGTATATAAAATGAGAATGCTCGGACTGGGAGAAAACGTCTGTAAGTGGGTAAGTAACTATCTCAATGATAGAAAACAGAGGGTGGTTATTAACGGTACATACACAGATTGGGTCACTGTCACTAGTGGGGTACCTCAGGGGTCAGTATTGGGCCCTATTCTCTTCAATATATTTATTAATGATCTTGTAGAAGGCTTGCATAGTAAAATATACATTTTCGCAGATGACACTAAACTGTGTAAAGTAATTAACACTGAAGAGGACAGTATACTACTACAGAGGGATCTGGATAGATTGGAGGCTTGGGCAGATACGTGGCAGATGAGGTTTAACACTGACAAATGTAAAGTTATGCACATGGGAAGGAATAATGCAAGTCACCCGTACATACTAAATGGTAAAACACTCGGTAACACTGACATGGAAAACGATCTAGGAATTTTAATAAACAGCAAACTAAGCTGCAAAAAAACAGTGTCAGGCAGCTGCTGCCAAGGCCAATAAGATAATGGGTTGCATCAAAAGGGGCATAGATGCCCGTGATGAGAACATATTCCTACTACTTTACAAATCATTAGTCAGACCACACATGGAGTACTGTGTACAGTTCTGGGCTCCAGTGAACAAGGCAGACATAGCAGAGCTGGAGAGGGTCCAGAGGAGGGCAACTAAAGTAATAACTGGAATGGGGCAACTACAGTACCCTGAAAGATTATCAAAATTAGGGTTATTCACGTTAGAAAAAAGACGACTGAGGGGAGATCTAATTACTATGTATAAATATATCAGGGGTCAGTACAGAGATCTATCCCATAATCTATTTATCCCCAGGACTGTGACTATGACGAGGGGTCGTTGATCCAGGGAGTTATTCTGATTGCCTGATTGGAGTCGGGAAGGAATTTTTTATTCCCCTAAAGTGAGGAAAATTGGCTTTTACCTCACAGGTTTTTTTTGCCTTCCTCTGGATCAACTTGCAGGATAACAGGCCGAACTGGATGGACAAATGTCTTTTTTCGGCCCTATGTACTATGTTACTATGACAAGGCTGCTTCTGATGGTGATGGTGACCACAACTCTTCCTCTTCATGCTCATCTACGGCCTGATCCAGCACTCTTCGCAGGGCACGCTCCAGAAAAAACGCATATGGGATGAGGTCGATGATGTTGCCTTGGGTTTGACTGACCAGGTTTGTCACCTCCACAAAAGGACGCATGAGCCTACAGCCATTGTGCATGAGCGTTCAGTAACGCGGCCAAAAAATACCCAGCTCCGCAGAGGCTGTCCTCTATTTTTTTTATTAAAAAAAATCAGTTCTTAACAGTTTAATCTCTCTTTTGTCCCCTATCAGGGGCCGGTGTATGGAATAGATTTTAGGAACCGGGAGATGGAAAAAGATGCTTGGTCGGTCCTCTTACTTCCAATTTGGGGCACTGCGCGTGCGCTGTGTAATGCCAATATGAGTGGTATGTTAAGTAGTACTATTCCTATCAGTTTCATCCCTGTTACGTCCCCTATCAGGGGACGTGTATGGAATAGATTTTAGGAACCGGGAGATGGAAAAAGATGCTTGGTCGGTCCTCTTACTTCCAATTTGGGGCACTGCGCGTACGCCTTGCAATGTACTGTGCCACCAGATATGAGTGGTGTGTTAAGTAGTACTATTCCTATCAGTTTAATCCCTGTTACGTCCCCTATCAGGGGCCGGTGTATGCAATAGATTTTAGGAACCGGGAGATGGAAAAAGATGCTTGGTTGGTCCTCCTACTTCCATTTTTTTCTATGCAAAATTATCCAGCCGATCGCTTTTGGTCTGTTCACAATGAAGCAACGACCTTATCATCTGGGGTGTGCCAACATTGCCATTGCCAACACACTCATAGAGGTGGTCGCTTCATTGTGATACGCAAACCCCTTCACCACAACAAGGTAACGATCACGAAGGGGAATTGACACATGTATGTGCCTTTTTTTTTGTTTTGTTTTTGCAGCCACAGTGCAGCACCAGAGGCCAGAAAAATTAGTCATGTACACATGCCTGAAAAATTAGGTATTGTTGCAACCGCTGCTGTAGCAGCAGCCAGAAAAATTGATGTTTTCAAGGCAGAAAGTGCACTAAAACATTGCGGCTTGAACCCTAGTTGGTGGAGGATAAGTCACGCAAGTCATCTGGCATGCAGAGATAAAATACAGCAGCGTGTGGACCATTTTAGCCCAAGGCAGCTCATCTCATCAGGCCTTTTTTAGTCAAATGTATCGCCCACTGTCAGTCCCTTCGGGATCCATGCCTCATTCATCTTAATAAAGGTGAGGTAATCTAGACATTTTTGACCTAGGCGACTTCTCAGTGACAATACCTCCTGTTGCACTGAAGGTCCTTTCTGACAGGACACTTGAAGCGGGGCAGGCCAGAAGTTCTATCGCAAATTGGGATAGCTCAGGCCACAGGTCAAGCCTGCACACCCAGTAGTCAAGGGGTTCATCGCTCCTCAGAGTGTCGATATCTGCAGTTAAGGCGAGGTAGTCTGCTACCTGTCGGTCGAGTCGTTCTCTGAGGGTGGAACCTGAAGGGCTGTGGCGATGCGTAGGACTTAAAAAGCTCTGCATGTCCTCCATCAACAACACGTCTGTAAAGCATCCTGTCCTTGCCGGCGTGGTCGTAGTAGTAGGAGGATTACTTTCACCTCTTCCCCTGTTAGTTTCCCGTTGTGCTGTGACATCACCCTTATACGGTATGTAAAGCATACTTTAGAATTTATTTTGGAACTGCTGCATCCTTTCCGACTTGCGGTAATTCGGTAACATTTCAGGCACTTTCTGCTTATACCGGGGGTCTAGTAGCGTGGCCACCCAGTACAGGTTGTTCTCCTTCAGCCTTTTTATACGAGGGTCCCTCAACAGGCACGACAGCATGAAAGACCACATTTGCACAAGGTTGGATCCCGAGCTACTCATGTCCCGTTCCTCGTCCTCAGTGATCTCACTAAAAGTCTGTTCTTCCCCCCAGCCACGTAAAACACCACGGGTACCAGATAGGTGACAACAAGCACCCTGGGAACCCTGGGATGCCTGCTGTGGTTGGTCTTCCTCCTCCTTCTCAAAGCCACATTCCTCCTCTGACTCCTCTTTCTCAGACTCCTTTTCCAGCGTTGCCGCAGGTCCAGCAAGCGATGCTGATAAGGCTGCTTCTGGTGGTGATGGTGACCACAACTCTTCCTCTTCACGCTCATCTACGGCCTGATCCAGCACTCTTCGCAGGGCACGGTCCAGGAAGAAAACAAATGGAATGATGTCGCTGATGGTGCCTTCAGTGCGACTGACTAGGTTTGTCACCTCCTCAAAAGGACGCATGAGCCTACAGGCATTGCGCATGAGCGTCCAGTAACGTGGCAAAAAAATTCCCAGCTCCGCAGAGGCTGTCCTAGCACCCCGGTCATACAAATACTCGTTGACAGCTTTTTCTTGTTGGAGCAGACGGTCGAACATTAGGAGTGTTGAATTCCAACGTGTCGGGCTGTCGCAAATCAAGCGCCTCACTGGCATGTTGTTTCGACGCTGGATATCTGAAAAGTGCGCCATGGCCATGTAGGAACGCCTGAAATGGCCACACACCTTCCTGGCCTGCTTGAGGACGTACTGTAAGCCTGGGTACTTATGCACAAAGCGTTGTACAATCAGATTCAACACATGTGCCATGCACGGCACATGTGTCAACTTGCCCAAATTAAATGCCGCC